>NW_020897813.1:432408-672033 GCF_003984885.1 Neopelma chrysocephalum | reverse complement strand
CTGGATTTTCAGCACAACAGACCAGCAACACACTTGAAACTGGTTCTGTCAGCAACATATCAAATCCCTTTATCAAATCCTTCAATAAATGTATAGAACTGCTTTTTAAAATATTTTTGTGTATTTGCAAAATTATGCAAGTGGTACTTTCGAGGTCGTAGCGTTTAGTAGATTGTTTCATCCTAATGTTTCACCTGACACATTGGAGGCTATTGCAAAGTCCAAGGCTTAGTAGTATCTTTGTTGAGGTTTCCCTTTCATCCCCCTTGGCTGTTGGCACAGCTTTCCTTTCCTTCCTGTTCTATGGTTTCCCCTTGGTGTTGCAAGGGAGATGTTTGGAATGTTTTGCAATCCAGCGGTGCCACCGCCTTGATGTACTGAAGGCAGGGAAGCACTGCCGGGGTGTTGGCAGCCCCGTCCTGGCCCTGCTGCCGGCGGCCCGGGGGCAGGAGCGCCCCGGCGGTGCCATGGCGGGGTTCCCCTCAGGTGTGGGCAGCCGCAGCCCGGCTGTGCGGGGCGGCCCCGGCGGTGCCATGGCGGGGTTCCCCTCAGGTGTGGGCAGCCGCAGCCCGGCTGTGCGGGGCGGCCCCGGCGGTGCCATGGCGGGGTTCCCCTCAGGGCGGCCCCCGCTGCCCGCGCACGGCGGTGTTGCCGGGTCCCGGGCAGGATGAGGTGGAACCGGGGCGGGAATAGTGAAGGCGGTCTTTTATATCGCCCCCTTCGTTCTTCCCTTGGGGAGTATTTTTCTCTTTCGCTAGGGCTGTCTTGATTGAGCTTTGATTTTTTCTGTCTCGTGCTCTGCGTTCATGGCAGCCGGGCTTACACGGCTTCTCCCTGCTCACTGCATTTTGTGGGTAAGGCAGCGCGTCTGCCTTTCAAACAAACTGTGCAGGATAAAGAACTAAGTTGTTTCCTCTGACAGCTGTGTTTTTCTGCAGCTCCGTTGGCATATATCAGCTGTCTGATACATGACACTGCACACATAGACCCTGAGGATCCCCCTGCTGCCAGCCCTGCCGTGTGTCCCGGCTCTGCCGCACTGTCACTGTGCTGGGCGTCCCACTGTCACTAAGTTGTATGTTAACACTGGCACTGTGTTGTGTCCCACTGTGTGTTTCATACTGGCACTGTGCTGTGTGTCACACTGTCACTAAGTTGTATGTTAACACTGGCACTGTGTTGTGTCCCACTGTGTGTTTCATACTGGCACTGTGCTGTGTGTCACACTGTCACTCTGTTGTGTGTCCCACTGTCATTGTGCTGTGTTTCACACTGGCACCGTGCTGTGTGTTACACTGACACTGTGCAGCGTGTGCCTCCAGACCTTGGAGTGTAAGGGGAGGGGAGGCAGGTGTGAAATACAGTGAAAAAAGAAGGATGGAAATAAGAGAGACCAGTTGCTTCCAGATGCAGAACTCAGCTCTCTGTTATGTAAGACTGTTTTCTTCTCCACCTCCACCCAATGTCACTCTGCCATGTGCACACTCTCCTTCTCTTCCCCAGACAGCTGGATGCATGAAGAACCTTTAAAAAAAAGGATTAGAGCAGGAGAGCATTTTAGGAACATCTGTGGAAGCCATCGCCAGCTATCTCTTTGCTGAAGACAGGTGCTGTTTTTAACCAGCATTTCATTACAGCAGGTCTGTTGACATCCATTTTGTATAATCCAAAAATAGCTTGTTCAGCTTGGGAGTGAGGACATTCTCCCTAAAGGTCTGGGGAGCCTGAGGCTGTGTCTTTGCTATGTTCAGAAGGCGTATCTCCAGTTAGCTTTAATCCAGCTGGACTGAGTACAAGAGTACCCAAATAGAAACTCAGAGTTTGCTGTGGGTTCACCAACTCAACAAGTGTCCAGGCTTCTCAAGAGGCTTCTAAAACTTGAAACAGTCAAATCTGGCCCTAGTCTGGCTGCTACAGTCATTTTACTGTGCCTTAGCACAGGAACGTAACTTTGTAATGTGACTGATGAGTGAGAACACCATTCAAATCATTAGGACACTAATTCTTGAGGGTTTGGCCATGTTACTGGGTTACTGAAATTTTTGTGTATTCAGCACAGTAGCTGAATGTAGTTAGTGAATGAACAGCACATAGTTGTGTTTCCTTGAAAACAGAAAGGTAAAATGCTTTAGCTGTGGGTTAATACAGCACAGCTCTTAAGTAGCTGTGCTTTAATGGTGGTGATGCCGTGTCCAAGCTCTAGATATGTATGTTACCTTTGAAAAGATAAAGATATCCTGCTGCTTCTGGTAATGGTATTACATTTGGAAGAACAGATGCTGGTCAGAAGAGATGGTAGTGAGCATGTGCATGTTGTTATTCTGCATGTTGTTACTCTGTGTCCAATGCAAGGTAATGTAAATCTTAACCACAAAAGTGGTTTAAGGTAATTCATTTTATGTGGCACCAACAGGTTCCATAATTCAGCTGGGAAGTGGTTATTCTATAAAACTTGCAAACTTGTTTTCATCCAAGGCAGGTATGTGTTGAAACACTTGAGTGGAGCAGTGCCTTAAAAAAAATAGATAAAACACACACATACTTCTTGTGATGGTGGTGAAGAGCCTACTGTCTGAAAAAACTGTCAGTGCTACAGATTGCACTAGGAAAGGAGGCTGCAGTTGTCTTACAGACCTTATGTTTTCACATTTTACTTAAGTTATTGCTGAGCAAAAATGAAGCATCATTATTGTTTAATTTCCTAACGCATTAATATATTTGCATTTGAAATAAGGTATCATTGGCCTCTCCAGTTGCACGTTGAAAACTGGATTCTGTCTTCAGAAGTGCACGGATTTCTTAGGTCATCAGAGAGTTTGCTGCAATCGCCTGTCTGTGCTGCCAAGGCCACTGAAGTTAGCAGGGAAGCAATTGAGTCGTGTGCCAGCATTCCTGCCTCCGACTGTCCGGTGGGTGTGGTAAGAAAGGGGAAGGGTTAGCAGTAGTTGCCTCAGTCATTTGCTCTTTGTGATTGTCACTACGTTCTCTTTTGGGTTTCCTTTTTTTTTTTCCTTGGTGGGCTTCAAACCACGCTTCATGTACAAACACAACTTGCAAGGAAACAATATTCTGTTGGATCGGTTGCATTAGGCATAACTACAGAATTCAGTTTACTGGTAACGTTTGTACATGCAATTATTTATTTTATACATCCAATGTGTATTGTCGCAACCCCCCAAAAATGCATATCTTCAAATTTCCATGTGTAACTGACTCCTCTGATGAAGGGCCTGTGACTTCTTGGCCAATTACTTTTCGTAATTGCAGAAGAAATTTCCCATTCACCACAAATTAATCAGGTTTTAGCAGTGGCTGTTTCAGGCCCACTTTCTGCTGAACACTTTCACATTAATACTGGTTTTGAAGTTGACACCTAAAGTTGTAACAATTGTTTTACTGACAGAGCTGAACTAATAAGACATCCTTATTAACTTAGTCTTTTTAATTATACATAGGGGATTTTCTCAGTAGCTTGGCCTGTTACTTGGGATCATTCACTTCAATATCACTTTTTATGATCAGAGGGTATTACTGCATTGCATGGGGCCTCTCAGGGCTTGCTCCAGCATATCAGTTCTCAGGACATTACAGTTGTTAATTTTATTATTTTATTCTGGGGTTTGCTCCAAATTCAACATTGCTTTGCATTAGAATAGGGGCTGAAGAGGTGGGATGTTAGCTTTTGCATTTCATATCTTAAAGCAGCTCATGTTTTTGCATCACTTCTCCCTGGGCTAGGGCACACCCTGGATTTCCAATGAAAAGAGTTACTGCTGGGACAGGTGAGACTTTTAGACCCTCAGGTACACTTTTGTCAGTGCTGATTTTAATATGCAGGTCACAAAGGGAAAACAATTTTTTCCTTATTTAAAAAACCAAACCAAACCTCTGTAATGGTATTCTAGTCATAAACCCAAGGCTAGGTTTGTTTTTTTAGGAGGGGGGTTTAATTTACTTTCTGCTTTCACTTTAGTACCTTTTGAAATTGCCTCACCTTTGTTTCCCAGCTTTCCTTCTCACAATGACCACGCAGTTTAAAAGGATTTTTATCGGACAATACCCCAGCAGGAATTTGAACCATGTTCTGTTGCTTTGGAAACGAGAACTATTATAACAGAAGTTTGCTAGGCTTAGCATGAAATGTCTGTAGACTACAATTTGCTGCCTGCACCCAGGGAGTTTTAGGTTCTCAAGCAAGCTTGTTACTGTTCTTCTAAGCTTGAGGCGGGGATGGCCTTTTCGGATCCTATTTTGGGACAGTTTTCCATGCTGTGAGTTGGCCTGTTGTAACAGGGCTTACTACGTGTGGTAGGAGCAGGCAGAGTTTGTGTAGCAACAGCTCCCCGGCCAATCGCAGGGAGGTTTGGTGCAGTGGAAGCATTTGTGGCACTTCCTCTGCTTTTATTTTTGATATGGTCTTTCCTCACCCCCCTCCTCCCCTGCAGGCATAAGGTGATGTCCTGAAGCTTTCATTTGTGCAGCAGAACTTGGTTAAATCAAACATGTTCTGTTCAATGGTTCAGTTGTGACCTATATCTGCCAGGAAAAGGTTCTGCATTTTGTTTGCCTTTCTGTAAACGACTCTGCAGCGCCAGCTCTACAGTGCAGTGGAGTAAACTGTCTGAATTTCTGTGTACACAGTTTTCAAGAGGACTTAGGAGACACTGAACAAATTTTACTAACATTTACTGCAGTTTGTCAACATCCATTTTGATGAACAGCGCTGGAGGGAGACTGGGGAGCTGCTGTGTGGATCACAGAGTCACTCATGCTGCGACTGTGGAATCACAAGTGCTGGTATTTGTGAGGATTCTGGGGTTGGACAGATCATACTGCCAAGTAGCCTGGCACTGTAAGGAACAGGGAAAGGTTAAGAATTAATACAAATCAGAAAAGCTGAGAAACTCAACTCTGGTCCCATCCTCCAGGTATCTGAAACAGCTGGAAGCACTGGGTAACAGAATTACAGAAGAAAGGGATCTCTGAATCTCCCGTCTATTACTCTATGTTTTGGAACAGAGGAAAAGCCATCTTTTGTTTAAATTCAATTCTCATTTGCTAGGCAAGTTGTTAATTGTTCACTCCTCCTCCCATCTCCAGCCCAATTATCAGGTTTGTATGACAGTCTGGTGGCAGGCAGCGTCTGCTTTGCTAACAGAGCCCCACGAACTGTACCAGCAGTTGAGCTGCAGGGAAGACACACACGGTATCTCTATCCAGACAAGTTCCCAAACACAGAGGCCCTTTGTGCTGCTGGGTAACTTGACCTGCTGTTCCTAAAAAGTCTCTGTATTTAGCTTTATGGCATTTCACATCCTACAGTCTTGTTTGCATTTGTGTTTGAAATGCTGTCTTACCCCGAGCCCTGTTGCTCACCTGCCAGGCTTGGAGGCAGGTGAGGACACTGAACTGTGGTCACACAACACAACGTGGTACCTTTGGGGAACGAGCAGTCCTCTTTCCAAAGAATAACCTCCCTGAGACATTCCGTGTGGTGCTTCCAGTGCTTATCTGAAGAAAAGTGAAACCTTTACTTTGTTTACACAGAATCACAGATTAAATCACATTTTAATGGTCAGTAATAACTTGGTCCCTTGGTAACTTTTTTTTGCTTAAGAGAGTGGAGTATCAGTTGAAAGTTAGTCCTTAGCTCTTTTGATTTTGTAAAAACAAATATGCAAATGTTGAACTTATCTTTCACTTTCATGCGTAGAATATTTGTGGGGGTTTTATCCACCTGAATGTCCATGCACATCCTTTTTTGTAGGCCTCTGGTATTTGTGTTGCAGTTCTAGTAAGGCCAACGAGGAAATGGGCTGAATGCTGAGCACTCATTGAATGGCACTTTTAAAGAGTGCTCTGGTTTGCCTGCTGTGGAAGGGCACAGTATAATCCATTTTAAAGGAAGTCATCCAGTGGGGACCTGCAGCCCCATGTGACCTATGCAAGCTGCCCAGGGTACAAGGCCACAGAACAGGGCTGGAAAGGAAGCTGTTACAGATGCAGGTGCTATAAACCTGTCAGCAGCCTGTTTATTAGAAGCGACACTGATATGAAATAGTCACCACTTTTGCGTGCCACGTAATGACAGCTGGACATGAGGGACTTACACAAAACTGCTGTGCTCCATTTCCACTAACATACAGTGAAACTAGCCTCTAAAAGTAGCTTTTTAGCCTGGCATCAATTTGGAATGCTGTAATATTTTCAGGAGCCTTTAATTGCAGTTCTTTTTAGTAGATGTAGTAGGTGCTCAGGTCTGCTCTAACTGTGTACATTTCATTGACTTCCATATGTGTTCCTCAGACATGTACAGGACTGAAGACATTTGGTATTTTAGGAAGTGCAGTAAGTAGTTGGATGTTCAGAAAAAAATCACTGACCAATTAGTCATTCCTTCTATCTGTTTGTTCTTGGTGAGAGTAGAATTTCTGTCAAGAAATTTACAACTTGAGTGTAATTTGGGGCTGGGGCAGAAACACGACATTGAGTCTGTGGCTTTCATGATTGAAAGCAAGTAACTGTTATGTAAACAACCAAACCAAAATTGTGAAAATTAAGGTGTCAGTTTGTAGACAGACCATAGTTCAGGAGATGTGTGGAGCTGGTGATTTCCCTGTCTAGTTTCTACCTTCAACTCTTGTGAGGAGATACTAGACAGCTCCACAGTGAAAGAAAAATGCTATTCAATCCAGACCTGCTTGCTGTTGTGACTAATCCTGTCCATTGCCTATGGTCTCCCAAGCTCTGAAAGCTGGTGGGATAAGTCTGGGGCCCCAACCTATGCCAATTCTTTCCAACAGAAGAGATCAGGAAGGTCAGATATCTCCCTTGCATCCTACTCTGGGCTGTCAGTGGGAGACAGTTCTAGCTGGTAACGGCAGTGTCTCAAGATGTATTGGAAAGCTGACATGGACTGAGGAGGTCTTACAGGCATCAGGGGGGTACAGATCAACAATTAGTGGGACCAGACAATAGCAGAAGAGAGTGGGGACTGGTAAATCAAACCATTGTGCAACATCTTTTATACAAGCTTTGGTAGATCAAGCTTTTAACCCATTTGTTCCTGCAAAACTCTTTCTTTCTCTTGCATACTTTATAGTTCAGCAGAATCTATTTAATTTTTAATTATTTAATTTCTGCCTCTAATATGTATTTGAATCACTCTAATGAATTTTTACAGTTCAGTTGTTTACTTCAATTCAAGGATGTGAATTCTACCACTGCAGAGCCAAGATAAATGTTGACAAGTTGCAGCAATTGGGTCAGCAGAGATTTGTTAACCATCTCAAAATGTCCTGACTGTGTTTCAGCATCAGCCTTAGATGCAATATGTGTTCCTGCTGGATGCCATTTTGTTGTCAGATAAAAATTAGGAGATCATATAACCTCACCTATTGTCAAGATTTTATGTCTTTGTATAGTTCCAGAAGTGTATCCTGTAGGAGGTTCGTTAAGCCACATTTTAATTATCCTAATTAAGAATTATTTTGCTTTCCATGAGGACGTCTTACCTTTCCCTTCAATACTGAAAAACCCAAGTAACAGGAAACTACTAATCAGACCTTAATGCAATGGGCTTACAGGCTTTCAAAGCTCAAAGGAGACTTTCTGGCTTTCAGGTTTGGCTTGTTTTGGTGGGGGATTTTTTATTGTTTATTTTCCTTGAAATGGAAAGAAAATTTTAAGAAGTATTCTTACTTCAGCTGGAGATCTTTCTGTAATCATGAACTCAAAACCTGGCTCTTCAGAGAGAACGTCACATCTTGAATCACCAATATTTTTTCCTGCTCCGAATAAAATAAAATTTTAATTGCATTCAGTGATAAGACAATTAGCAGGGTCTAATCGTGTGAAGTGCTTGCCGCTAGAATTTCCCTATAACCAAAACAAACCCCAAAAAATAAACCCCCAAATCATAAGAGGCCTAACGGTGGGTTATTTCTGAGTGTTTGCTGAGAACGCTGACTCCCCACTGCAAACTGCAGAACACTGAGTTCTTTAGCAACTCAGAGCCCCGATTGACATGCTCAGACGTTCCAAAGCATATGTTTGTGTGGGCTGTGCCCTCGGGCCGATGCCCACATATCACACGGTACCTGAAAACCTTATACAAATGTCTGCAATCTTCTCCCTGCTGGATTCTCCCCAGGGGGGAATTTTTACCACTCCTGATGCAGTACCTGTTTTATGGCAGTTCTCACAAATATGCTCACTCCTACCAGACATCCAATGTGCAAGATCTTATTGTAGTTCCCCTGCATCTAGCAGAGGGCTGTTAGCTTGGATTTCCACGTGGCACTTTGAGTAATGGGATATAAAACATCAGAGCTTTTTAGATTTCTTATCTTGGCTCTCATCCGTGCTGTTCCAACAAGAAAGGAAGTGCAGTCACAAGTCACTGATTTGAACATCTTCCTCACAAGCTTCTCAGATGAAGTTGTTTTCTCTACGAAATTCAAGTCAAAGATGTACATGTGCAGTCTTTTCTAGCCCAGCTTTAGAAGAAGCTTAAATAGGAAGAGAGAAAAATAGCTACAGCCCTTCCAAGAGAGATGATCTAAGCCAAAGCAAAGCTGAGTCTGACATGCTGTAATTCCTTGAAGAAAGATGTGGGGTTTGATTTTTTTTTCTGGGTTAAAAGCATGTTTTCTGCCTTACATCCACGTAGATTTTTATCTCCTACATACCTTCTGCACACACTCCTCTTATCATTTGTGTGATTTGTAATACCTACTTTGCATAAGCAAACTGACTGATAAATTATGATCTATTTATGTCTCAGTGCAGGTAATTGTTGATGCTTGGATGCTGCCATGTTCTACACTTTAACTGGGAATATACCAGATTCTAAGTGTGCATGATATGTGTTTTGTACTGTTAAAGAGAGAGAGCAAAGCATAAGAAATAAGATTATGTGGTGCAGTCACTGTTTTAAATTGTGAATGAATAAAAATTTGTGGGGTTGACTTGTCAATTAACTTTTTGTTGTTGTTGTTGTTATGAGGTTACAGCTGTTGGATTTAGTGAGGCAAAATGTGTTGCCACATGGAATAGCCTCATTTATCTTTGACAAAAGACAGTTCTCATTATATGAAGGTAATGGTAACCAGTGAAATGAGAGCTGACTTTTAGATTACTCAACCTGTTGGTACCTACCAAATGTGTCAGCATTTTACAAAATAAAATCAGAAAATAACTGAGACAAAAGACTTCCTAGTTTCTGTATGCTAACAAATGCCTGTCTGTTTACATAACCTTATTTGAGCTCTGGGGGATAGATAGATAATTAAAAAAACCCCATTCTTCTATATTGGAGTAGTGCTTTGATCTTGATTTTAAAGACAACAGTTTTTATATTATCGAGGAGATGTAATAAAAATAGCTTGTAATGAAACAATATCTGAAGCTCCTAAAGGAGCTAGAACTGTAATTTAACAACAACCATTTATATAGGATCATTTCCAACCTCCCAGCCTGCAAAAGATGAACTGTCTGACCTGCTATGTATGGCAGCAGTGGAAAGAGCAGCTCCTCTCTCTGACAGGGTGGATTTGCCCCTTCTTTCTTTGTGCTGGGGGGGATCTTCTGCTTAAGCCCAGTCCCATATAGTAGGTAAAATGACTCGTTCTTGAAAACTCCAGTGTTGGTTGGATGGGCTGCCTTAAAGGTCTATTTTATTTTCTTCTTCTAGTAGATAATTAACTGCAATTGTAGCACAGAGCTTTGAAGGAGTTGGTTTCTTTATGTGATTTCTGAAACGGTGATCACTGTATTTGCTCACGTGCTGCTCAACTTCTCCGCTGTGGCGAATCTATTAAAGGAACCTTTCAAGTATGTCATGCTTGTTTGTGAGCCTTGCTATCCTGGGATAACAACCAACTGATGCTGGCAGGTAGCTTTTTATGCATCTTGCAGTTGAATTGACAGATACTTGGGTTGTTTTGGGTTTGTGGTTTTTTGTTTTGGTTTGTGTTTTTTTTTTTAATTTTAGGTTTTGTATTTTCATAATTTTGAGCATAATGACATTTTAATTTTCTAGACATAAAAACAACCTTTTTGTGATACAGTCAAAATGCAGGATCTTTGCCTTTGGTCTTGGGAGAGAAGCAAAGACAAAATGGCAAAGTTTAGCGGCTTTAAAAACGTCTTTCTTCTTATTCTTGGAAAGCAATTTGACTTCTTTCACCCTCCCTCCTCCTCTGAACTTCCTGCTCTTCATAAATAACCTCCCAACATATAATTGTTGTTGTCCTTACGTCATCTCAACAATCTCTCTGTATCTAACACAGGCAGGAGTCTGGAATTCTTTTGTTCTGACCTAAGATAAAAGTCTTGATACATGACAGTGGGAAATAAATCAAACAATTGTCACAGGGCTATTTTTGGGTTTAATAACTTCACTGGGCACTGTTATTTTAGGCTGCTGAGTTTTAACAAGCCAAACAACATTCAAGGGAAGAACTGTCAAATGTGGACGCAAATCTGTCTGGAGTCTGTCCTGAGGATGAGTGTGAGGGTGGTTAATGGGGCACTTCAGATGGTCATTTAAATGTGCTTTGTGTTTATTCAGGGTTAGTTGCCATTGGTGATTTTCTGTGTTTACTGAGGATTCAGGCATGGGAATGCCACTAACAGAGCAGTGCCTTCATCTCCAGGTCTGGCAGTGCCGCGATTGGGCTCAGCTCTGGCTTCTCCGGGGCTGTAAATAGGGCAGATCAACACGGCAGCCTTGGCAGCAGGAGTAGATTTTAAGGATACAAATAAAAATGAGGTGTCTGTCTCTTGCAGACTTTGGTACTCAGCTGCCCTTCTTGGTTTCTCTTCTTTCCTTTCCTTTTTTTTTTTCCGTTTTTTTTTTCTAATATGTACTGTTAAGGAAAAGAAAAAAAAAAGACCCGTTTCTATCAGTAACATTTTGTATCGTTTAGTTCTAGAAAATAATTATTAGGATTATCTGATCCATCCTGGGCAATCTGAAGCCCCTGATTTCTATCTTATTCCTCTGGTTTTATTATTATTATTATTATTATTATTATTATTATTATTATTATTATTATATCAGAAAGTGCAAATTGTACTGTACAAGCAGCGAAGGTGCCTCTTAAAAGACAGTGTGAAGTTTGCCCTTTTGTTCCTTTTTCACAAGTGCTGTAACTATTTCATGCCGGGCCTCCCCCCATTTAAGTTTGGTTTGGTAAGAGCTTATTTTAAACACAGGACGCTGAGTCAGTTTGCTGCTTGTCCTGCCATCCCAGGCCAGAGTGATGAGCCACAGGTAACAGCCCCAGTGACTGCCCAGAAAATGAGCAAATAATGAAAATGAGCAGATTCATTTTTTTTATGAGCACGTTATTATAGAAGTAGTGATCTGAAACAAGAAGGGTTTTCTAAGTGCTTATTTCATAAATAAACGGACTCAATTTTGATCCAGTGAACCTGATGACTGCTGGCGAGTTAAGAGGCATTGACATGTAGAACTCACCCAAAATATTTAGAGAAGGTAATCCCTCCTACACAGATAGATGTAAATACTGTCATGGTACTTTTCAGAGTTCAAGTTCTCTTCTGAGGGATGGGAAAGCTTTAAAATGTCCTATAAAGCCTTCAGCTGAGGTGTTCATTAACCACTTATTCCAGATGCTTTCAAGGATTCTGTGGAATACCAGTTGTTCTAGATGTGGCTCTCTGAACACAGCAAACAGCCATCATTCCCCTGAAATAATTTCTAAAGCTATATTTCAGACAGTAAAATACAGTATTTGTTGAAATGTTGGCTTTTGTGCTGCTGATAAATGGTGAGATACCAAAAATTAAATACCTAACAGTTGCTAGTAGTGGTTTCTGACCTGTACAGTTTGCTTTGCTCTCATCATTTATAGTTCTTTGAATATACGTCTTTGTAGTACTTGGGTCACCATTAAATTCTATGACCCTGCAGTGTTCAAAAGTTAAATGTGTAAATTACTTGTTTTAACGGTGATTACTGAAGTATGTGACAATAGAAGTTTGGTTTATATGTTATTATTAGTATGTATTTTAATTAACAAACAGTTAGACAAAATAGAAACCAGTGAATCTGTCCTTTAGCTGTTGAGAAAATGGTTGGAAGGGACCTCTGGAAATCATCTTGTCCAACCCCCAGTACCTTGTAACTTTATGGAGCATGGTCATTCCTGATGCATAATAATAACAAACCTTGAAACATCAGAGAGAACAAATGCTTACAAAATTCATCAGGTCTGTTTTTTTTTAAAGATAATTCATTGTTACTTTTGCATTATTATTACTCTTTTTAGTTAAAATTCAACTTTTTTATTTTATTTTGGAGTGCAGAGGTATTTGAACTGATCAGGATAGAATTCATCTTCATTTCTTACCTGCAGAAACGAGTGAATGGATAGCCCCAAAATATCAACAGAAATGCACAAAATCCAACACTTTAATCTCCTTAGCATTCTTCATTTAATTTATGGCCTATCAGTTTGTTGAAACAGGCAAAGTACTTACCTTTTGTAACAGGCTCAAATTAAGATTTTATGCTTCCTTTCTTAATTAAGTAAAACTTTACCCTGAAAATCGGGCTGATTGAGTCAGTGGTTGCCATGGAAATGTTCATTTGATACAATAAACTGGAATTGGATGTTTGTCTCCCCCTGACTTGCAGCTTCTCCTAATCCTGTCACCACTGGTAACTGCTGCCTCTTGCAAGGCAGCCAGAGGGATGAAGTGAGTGTCCTGTACCCGCTGCGGGCAAAATTAGATAAGCTTTGTGATTTAAATTGGTGATCTGAGCTAACTTGTCTGAACCTTTGAATGATTAGACAGTGCTTGTCTGCTGCCTCTGGTGGAGGTGGCAAGTGGTTAATTCAGCCTCTAACTCAGCCTAACTTTGTAAAAGATACAGATCTACTTGCTCCAGTGTTTTTAGGACAAGGGCTATTCTTACATCTTGTTTTACAGCAAATTTATTACCAGGCCTTTATACCTCGCTAAAGCTTGTTTTACAGCAGTGCTGCTACCCTACCCTACCCTACCCATCATTGTTTTAACCACTGATTAGGTTCTGTTCATTGGAGCTGAGGGACTGGGACAGGACATATTTTGGGTTTTGTGCACTTCTGGGAACACGTAGATTTTCATTTTGACCAGTGGGACAGCAGGAGCTACAATTCAGGAAGATCATCTACATCTGAATGTTTTATACTGGCTTTGGCCCAGCACGAATTGCTGGTCTCTTTCCTGCTCATCACCAGGTGAATGATTTTTCTTCTTTCTCCTTTTGACTTTAAGGAAGGAGAACTGCACCAAAATTGCAGTTTTCAGGTTCAGGTTTTACAGCACAACAGAAGATTCTTGCCTCCTCTGCCTCAGAAATTAATGAAGCAAGTTCAGGTACTTATTTACTCACTGAATGCACGTGCAGCGCATGTATTGGAGAGACACATCATTTTCTAAAAATAGAGTTATGTCTTTTTTTAAAAAATCAGCTGATATCATTAGAAAAACATTCTAGTGTCTCCCCACCTTTAACTCCATCAAACCTTTAAAGTCTTAAACAAAATCAGTGTACTTCAGCCTGGAGAAGGGAAGCTTTGGGATCACCTAATTGTGGCCTTCCAGTATCTGAAGGGAGCTACATGAGAGATGGAGGGAGACTATTTACAAGAGCCTGGGGTGACAGGACAAGGGAATGGTTTCAAACTGGAAGAGAGTAGGGTTAGATATTAGAAAGAAATTCTTCCCTGTGAGGGTGGGGAGGCCCTGGCACAGGTTGCCCAGAGAAGCTGTGACTGCCCCAACCCTGGGAGTGTCCAAGGCCAGGTTGGACGGGGCTTGGAGCAACCTGGGATAGTTGGAAGGTGCCCCTGCCCATGGGGTGATCTTTAAGGTCCCTTCCAACCCATGACCTCTGTCATACTTACAAGTTAAGTAATAGTTGAGATCAAATCCATGTTGAGCTCAGAGTTTAATTAGAGTTATACCAGTCAGACTATCTCAGGAACACAGATCAGGCTGCTAAAAAAAGGGAGTAAAACCACCATCTCCATAGGCGGTCAGAGGAAAGCACAGCCTGTGGAATAAGGGCAAGATGGTTGTATCTGCAAGAAGCCCTCTATTTCAAAATTTATAGCTGAGGTTGAGGTTTGTCATTCCTGCTGAAATGTGTTTGGAGGATTGTGTGCTGATCTGGGTGCAGGGGAGAGGTTCAAGAGGGTGTGTTCTGGGAGGGAGGCCGGAGTTGGCCTGCAGCAGGGCAGCAGGCCTGTGCTCTGCATTGTGTTTGAAAAGTGCTGTATTCGAAACATGAGGAACGGGAAAATATGGTTGTAGAAGTTAATAGGTGTGGAAAAGCCCTGCAGAGAATTCTTTTGGTGTCCTAAATACCAGGGATTAAATTAGGCTTGGGGGAAAGAAGTGTCTACATCTGGATTTAGGAACCAAGATTACATCTTTGTGGTGAAGACAGGCCAAAGACATTCTGAACCATTTATTTTCACTGCAAGAGGAAGCCATCTGGTTGTAAGGATCTGATCATTATGGATACTTTTCCTGTCAAGATTTTCTCCTGCTTCATAACTGTTGAGATAAAAATTCAAACGTTTCTTTTTTTTTTTTTTGATTGTGTGTATAATTAGCTGCATCCATAGTTGAGGTTTAATATATGTTTTTTACTAATGTCAAATCCATGCCTAACCTGCAGGGCAGTTCTGTTTGTACAACTCCAAATAAGCAGAATGCCAAGTAATAGGAAGCACTTCATTGCTGAACGGGAGTTTTGTACTAAGTGGGATGTGTCCTTCAGAAAAAAAGTTAGTGTTATATGTATCTTGTGAGGCACTTTGGTTAATTGGCACAATTTTTTCTTAATCACAGTCTTAACTGACACAGCTGGAAGTTCTTGCACTGAATAGCATTGATAAAGTTGATAATGTTTGGGAAACCTAGAGCTAATCCATATTGAAATAATTTTACAGTCCTAGACAGTGAAAAGTTTAATTCTGTTTTGTAATACAAAATAATCTTGTTTATAGTCTTAAAAAGTAATGTGTGTCATGTAGCCTTGGAGGCTGGGAGTTATCAACTGTTATTCCTTTTGAGTATTAAAATCGGGGCTGTAAGCCAGCACCTCATTAAAGTACTTAACCAACTCTTTCCAAGCTGATTGTTTCCAACTGGAAACTTAAATAATCTGTGATAAGGGAGAGCCAATAGGGACATTGTGAGCAGACTGGACACGGGCCATAAGGTGTTGGTTTTAAAAGTGCAGTAATCATGGAAACTGTCAAAATGCAATGGAGTTAAAACACTTGTTCTACTTTTACCTTGCTGAAGTGGCAGACTTTCTTGATGAGAACATTTAGATATCAAATCCATGATATAACTGAATTACAGCCACCACCTGGCCTCCTGAGACACTCCGTGTAACCCAGGATGGAATGTCAAGGAGCTACTAGACCTACATACGTCCCGAAATTTGGGATTGTAATTTCATGAAAGCTGGCATATCATTGATGCCTCAAAAGGGATTTTTTTTAGGTAAATTCCTAGTCATAAATCAAAGCAAACAGGCTGCTGTGCACACATTGGGGAGTATGGAACTGGTGACGTGGAGTGACTGAAGATGTTCATCCGCTTTGTTTATTATTGTCAAACAAAGGTGCAAGTCTGAAGCACCTTGAAACTCATCTCTTGGGTGGAAGGGGTGATCCAGGGAGGAATGCTTGGGATAGGAAATGGCCTCTCAGCACAGAAGCTGGAACAGTGAGGTAACACTGACGTGGGCTGTGAGGGCACTTGGAGAGAGTTCTGTCCTTCTGCACAATGACATTCTTTTTCCTGATGGGAGAAATCCATTTTTCTTTGGATCTCCTAGAAGTGGATTCTAGCCAGACTTCCTGAGCCAAGGTTGGCACTGGCAGTGCTGAAGGCTCCTCCAAAGACTTGGGTAAATGAGTTCTCCCTCCCTCCACTGGAATGGAACCAGGAAGACAAAAGCCATCCGCTGACACACCAGGACTTCTGTTGTCATCCATAGCTCTGTGTGTGGGTGCTGGACGATGCAGCAGAGTCCTGAACTCTTCTGTTCACTAAACCTTTAAAGACTTCAGTGGTATCATTCGGTGTAGTAAAGTTGTAGTAAAGCTGCTTGTCATGTAGTTATCCAAAGAAATGCTGTTTTGTACTCACTGGTAATCTGGTACATTCACCAGCTCTGAAAGATGGAAAAAATATTCGTAATATACCTTTGAAAATTAAAATGAACAACTGGGGAAAAAATAGAGGTCTAAGGAGCTTTGAAAGGCTTTTCCTTTAGAGAGTTCCAGGATTTTCTGTATTGGGTGGAGGTTATGCAGCTGTTTTTATCCTAATGTTAACATGTTAGGTTACAGGAATCTTTCCACTTAATTGAGCAAACACAGGAGAGTATTTATGCAACTGAAGATCTGCAACTGCCAGTAGAATTAATTAGGAGAGGAATAATTAGGCAAATAGTAGTGTCCAAATGGTCCCAATAGAAAAATGTATTGCAATCCCAATAGAAATCTCATTAATGTTGTTGTTTGTGATGAGCTGTGCCTTTTGCAGTATCATAAAGGGAGGCAAATGTGGAAGGATCTCAGTGGGGTGTCAGCTTGGGTATGAAGCAGAAACAATATCAAGGTTTTAAGCTGTCTGGTCTCATTATTGTCACTTAGTCATGGCTGCAGCTCCAATATCTGCTTAAAAGCCTCCCTTGATTGAATGAGCCACTTTAGGGTGAAATAGGTACAGAATAGAACATTTCAGGTTAGTACTTGGTATGGAATTGCTGCTTCATGCATCAGAAACAAGTTGTCTCTTAGGCTGAGCAGATAACCAAGTAAAAAATGAGACAAATTAAGCTTATTTCAAATACTTCTGCTTGAATTTGTCAGCTTACTGGTTCAAAGAATGGAAAAGTTAATGAGCATGTTATCTGGACTTTCCACTGTAATATCACTCCTGCAGAGGAATAAAAGAAAGGTTAATTAATGTGATGTCATATTTATAGTGGCTGTTCTAGGAAGCAGGTCTGTAGTAACAAGGTCTGTCATGTGGTCAGTGAGGGAAAACACCTTAGACATGGTTCTCCAAGGGAAAGCTGAGGGTGGGGACTAAGGCAGAGAAGTTGAGTTTTCCCTATTTTCCTCTTCTTTTGTCATCTGATAACTTTTTTTTAGCTGTGTTACAAATTACTGTATTGCAATTCTCTCTACGATTCTGAGGGCATTTTCCAAGCTTGTTTAATAGGTGCATTGGAATGGTGTATGTGAGTAAAAATATTGTACTGTGAACATAGCTTTAATCAAAACCTATCAGGAAAACAAAAGCATTTCACAGATAATCATGCAGAGATTGCAGCTCGGGAAAGTGTTGCTTTCTCAGAAATAACCTCCTCCATGGTGAGCTGTTTAAGGGTCACAAATACAGTCTGAAGCAACACTAGTAATAAAAATTGTCTCACATAACTCCAGTTTCTAACCAAATTGGAATAATGGCCTTCATTCCTCTGCCAGTGAGCTACAGGGCCATCCTGATTTGAACTATAACAGGGGTTTGGTTTGGGTTTTGATCAGTGTGACCCAACAGCCAAATAGTGCACAATGTAGTAAATTAATTTTATTTTTAGTGATGGGTAAGTTAATTCATATGAAAATGTGGAGCTGCCAGCTCTGGAAAAGTAGTGCTTCTCTGTCACAGTGAAAGTAACAGTTGGGTGCATTTTGCATTTATCTGTTCCCTTCCCCTGTCAGCTGTAGTTGCTGATGTTTTTAATTAATTTGGTTTCCTATTATGGCAGCAGCTGTAGGTAAATATCAGTTAGGCATGCCTCTTATTTATGTGCAAGTCCTTAAAATGTGACTGTAAAATATTCATTACTTCAAGGTTCCTGGGGCCATGTTCAGACACATCTCCTTAGTGAAGAGAGACAAATGTCCAAGTGAGATTTTTTTACTCCTACTGTGGACAGAATTTATGAAAACAAGGTGCAGAGATGGAAATAGCTGTCTGTCAGTCTTTGAATGTGGTCTAGATGACCACAATGCCCGTGCTTTGCTGTCCAGTCCAGAACACCTGAGAACATGGGATTCCGATTTCTTACAACACACTGAATTTGACGCCATTTGTTACCGAATCGTTTGCACTGTTAGTGGCAAAATCTTCCTTTTGATGCTTTCTAAACACAGCCCTTTTCTACTGCAGCCCAGAGTTTGTGGGAGGGTGAACAGAAGAGGTGTGTGAGGAGTGAGCAGCAGGGTGGTGGCTCTGGAAGGAGCTGGCTGTGCTGCCCATCATGGAGCCCGAGTGTCACAGGTGCAGCAATTCCATCCGGGAGCACCGGGCTCCACGTCAGGGACACCACAGGGGTGACAGATGTGCAGCAGCTCTGAGGCCTGTAAAAATACCCCTTGCTGTGCAAACACTGTGCAGCTAAAGAAGGGCTGCTTCCCTCTGTGGTGTTCTTGAACACAACCTGGCTGTGGGTTGTGCTGTGTGAGCGTGGAGGGATTCACAGGCATGAAGGATCTCTTCACAGCCAGCACAGAATCATGGAATCCTAGAAGAGCATGGGTTGGAAGGGACCTTAAAGATCATCTTGTTCCACTCCCTGCCATGGGCAGGGACACCTTCCACAGGACCAGGTTGCTCCAAGCCCTGTCCAACCTGGCCTTGAACATTTCCAGGGATAGGGCAGCCACACTTTCTCTGGGCAACTTGTGCCAGGGTCTCCTCACCCTCACAGGGAAGAATTTCTTCCTAACATCTAATCTAACCCTACTCTCTTTCAGCTTGAAGCCATTCCCCCTTGTCTGGTCATCCTTATAAATAGTCTCCCTTCATCTTTCTTCTTGGCTCCCTTCAGGTACTGGGAGGCCACAATGGCCTTTCTGTGTGGGTAAGGCAGAGCTGGACAGAGCTGTACTGCTGAACCCTTCAGGGCTATTGGAATCCTGGAAATCTGGGAGAAATAGAAAATAAACCTTAAGCCAGAGAAGCAAGCAGAAAACCTTTTTCTTTGTGTGCTTTTTGTTTTTCCTTTCACCAGAAAGGAAATGTTTCCTAAAGCGTTCAAACATTTGCCCAACCTAAATTTTAATACTTTTTTCCAGGCAAATTTTTTTTCTGATATCCACAGGGATTTTTTTTGAAGTAGAATCCAGGCTAATGCAAAGAGAGGAACTGTGGATTATTGAATAATGGGGAAATTGAAGTAATCTAGGGCACAATGGGAGTCTGATTCAGCAATAAATAGGCAGTAGAAAGTTAGTGCTGGAGAGCACTTCCCAATACTTCAGGAAGTTAAAGCTCAGGTCTGAGCAAGTATAACCCTCCTCTGTTGTGTCTCAGCTGACGAGCATCCTCCTCCCTGTGGCCTCCTGGATCTGTGTCCTGCCTTGCCTTTTTTTCCACTAAATCAGAAAAAAAAAAATCAGGTCGAGGTTGTAAAGCCATTTCTACTGTAAACCTCTCATGTGTTGGCTGTCATTTCCTCATAAAATCACAGGAGAAAAAAAAAAGAAAAGAAACCAAAACGAAAAGAACAACCCAGTGGAGGGGCTAATGGCTGAAAAATCAAAAAGGGAAAAGGAATGAAGATGTCAAAGTGGAAAACATGGAGGTTACTGACTGTGAAGGAAGGTGTCCAAAGGGTAACACCGGTCAGCAGTAACAAGAGTTATTCATAGAAAAAACACCCTCCAAACATTAACAAGTCTGGTCATACGGGTGTGAGGGCAGAGGCAGCGAGTCAGGAGGTTAACTGGTGTATAGCACTGAGCTCTTCTGGCATTTTGTGTGTGGGACAAATGGGCATCTCAGCAGGAATCCCTACAGTAGGATTTGAACTCAGCAAGAGCAGCCGTTTCTCACCCCTGGTGCTGCTCCTCCCAGTGTCAAGGCTCAGGACCCAACTTCTGCAACTGAAGTTCCTTGGGTTCATGTCTGCAGGAGTTAAATGGTTGGACTGGATGACCTCAGAGGTCTTTTCCTCCCTCAGTGAGTCTATGATCTGTAATGCAGAGGCCCTTGGGGACCTCGTGTACTGAAGGAACTCTTCAAAAAGTGTGGTCATTACATATCTCACAAAATGACATCTCAGGAACGTGGCTTTAGCAAACTCAGGGACCCGCTGTGTGGGCTCCCCTGGCCACCTTTTCCAGCACAGACAATCCACTCACAATTTACACAAGCGAAATTAGTGATCAAAACCGGAATGACTTAAAATGTGACTCCGCCTGTGGCAGCGGGAGGACCCCTGGGGGGGACAGCTGGCTCTCCGTGGCTGTGTTCCCACCCTGGACATGGAAATGAAGGGTGCTGGCTGCTGAAGAAGGGTGCTGGGAGCCGCCCTGGGGTGCTGAGGGAACCTCTGAGGCACCCCAGCTCGGGCATGAAGCTTCACTATAGCCCGTATTTACTTCTGATTCAAAAATCGCTGAAAGCCAAACTCCTCCTTCTGATGAGAAACCAGGGTTTGTTTTTTTTTCCATTCAAACTTAACTGTTTCTTGCCCGTGTTTAACTAGATTAAGTTAAAGTTATATTTTAACATAAGTTAAAGTACTGTTGATATTTTTCCGCCTTTTACTTTTCCCCAGCAGTGAAGGCTGAAGGATGTGGGTCAGCAGGGGGTGGGGACAGAATTGCAGGCTTTTGGGTGAGAAAACCGCCCCCCTTCCCACTCCTCAGCTCTGCTGGGTCCTAGTGCCTCGCTGCCGCCTGTGTTCTCCCAGCTCGGTTTAGTGTCTCTTCAAACTCTTCAAAATAACATCCAGCAGATTGGGAAACACTGATGCAGTGAATAAAAAGCAGGTCACCTCTCAGAAGCGCATGCAGATCCCACGCAAGCCATTGTTCTAAAATTAGAGGCTGTGTTGGTCTTTTATTTGTGGTACAGAGGTGTTGTTTCCCCAAATAAGAATTGATTCTGGCCTGAAAGTGAGTTATAACACAGGCAGTCGCTGCTGTGAGGAGGCAAGGATGTGCTGTGTGTGGCTGGTGTGTTTGCAGAGGGACAAATCCTGCACCAGGCAAACGCTGCCATCAGTGTCCCACAGCTCCACTTCTCTGCATTCAGCACTGGGCATCATGCAGACCTGCAACTGGGGAAGTGCTTGTAACAGCTCCTGCTCCACTCTCTCCTTCTCTTTCTCAGATAATGTAAACTGTTGTGCATTTAAGGTATGTTTTGGAGAGGTTATATTTTGACGGGTGAAACCTTTAGCTTGTCTGGGGTTTGGCCACTTTATTTATGAAGGTAAAGCAGAGAAGTAGTTTGGAGATAAACAGAATTAGAGATTACTCCAAAAAGTGATTTGAGTTGACTTCTTCTGTAATTCTAACTAATATTAACAGATAGGCCATCATCAACTAATATAAATACAGATTTGCTAATCTATTATAAATGAAGAAACTCGTTTGTGCAAGGATTTTGGTTTAAAGAAGATTTTCAGGGGAGCATAGTGTTGGCTCAGCAGTTTTTCTGAGCCAGTGAAAGTGGTTAAATGTAGATCTCTAACTCTTCTTTCCTTTCCTGTTATAGTACTTCACAATTAAGCTCTTACTTTTGTCAGTTTTTATATTTCCTGATTACGGGAGCGATGTAAAACATGTTGAAGTAGAACCTGAGGGGGTGGGAATGTAGTGTAAGTATGGATTTATTTTTAAAAAGAGGGGAAAAAAATATCTGGCAGAAGTTAGTTGTATATTCTTTGAGTAACTAATGTTCTGCACTGGTGTTTGTTTCCAAAGCTGTGGCTGATAGACCCAGTGAGAAGGTCTCACCTCCTGGTCCCTGCCAAAAACCCAGTGAATTTTGGAGGACTAAAAGCAGAAGATGGAGATCTGTACGAATACAGGGACAGCCTCAGTCCTGACAAGCACAGACACAGCTCCTGCTGCCTTTGCCTCGTTCAGTCAGAGCTGAACGAGCTCCAAAGTGTTGGTGTAAGGCTCTTGTAGCACCAGTGTAGACCTGCCTTGCCCTGCAAGACAGTGCTAAAGCTTTTTTGTCCTAAGGGACTGTGGGAAAATTAGAATAGCTCCATATCTTTGACAATTGTTAAATGTTTCCAGTGCTTCCTGTATGAAATATCTGGTGTGTGTTAAACCACAAAACAGCAGAAGAAAGAGGGGGCTTAAATTTAAACTAGTTTAAAGAAAGTACTTTACACACAGACTCTTCCTTGCCCCAGTAAGAGAGTATGGGGACAGATTGCATCAGTTGGTCTAATCAGGGATTAGACAAATTTGTGATGACAGATCCATAAATGGGAGCAGTTGGCATAACAATGTAGATGTTGGGGGAATATGAGGGGGACAAGTAGTAGGAAGCAGACAGAGGTGTGCTTTCCTCTTGGAGTCAAACCCTGAGCTGGAAGGACCACTCTGACCACTAACATATTTCTGGTGTTCTTAATTTTGTGATTATTATCATCGTATCCAGACAGTGGGAAAGGGAAGCAGTTCCTTGTTTTGCTGATCACCTTCTCTTACAGTCCAAATCGGAGTAAGTTTTGGTGTGTAGAAGCTGAAAAGAGAACAAGACACTGAGAGATGTGGAGGAAAGGGGAGAAACAGGGAATCTCTAGGAACAGAAAGGAAAGGAGAAAGCTGGAGCAGGAGGATGCTAAAGCAAATGGAGTAACATGAACACAAGAAATGATTTCCAGAAAATAGAGATGGGAAGAATACCTCCTGATCACTAGTGAGAAGGCTTGCTTTAAAGGCTGATTTGTACCCCTACAGTGGCACACATTTGGGAGCCTGGCAGTTTTCCCTCAAAACCTATAGACCCCTGCAGGGGGGCATTCTCCTCCTAAGCTTCCTCCTCAAATGAAACCCAAAATAATCAACAAGTATTAAGTCAGTAATAAAAGCAAATATTCTGATTTTGGGACTGTCCAGTTCATTTTTTGTAATTAACACAATTTTGCCTTGATACACTGGATACTGGCCTATGAAAGGATCAGCTCAGACAGCAACACTTGCACTGTTTGAGTGGCAAAGGTAGAG
The DNA here is from genome assembly GCF_003984885.1 of Neopelma chrysocephalum. Classification (NCBI taxonomy): domain Eukaryota; kingdom Metazoa; phylum Chordata; class Aves; order Passeriformes; family Pipridae; genus Neopelma; species Neopelma chrysocephalum. The sequence continues at coordinate 648,994 of NW_020897813.1, read as the reverse complement.
TAAATATTTGTCTTCTCTTTTCTGAGCCCTTTAGGAGCAGCTTTCCTCATGTAAGTTTTAGCAAAGAAATAATCCATGCATACTCATTGCTTCTTTCATGCTTGTATGATTTTAATGATAATTACATAGTACATGTCTGGGATCCAAAGGCAACCCAGATTCTAGTGTGCCTGACTCATTTCTCCTCTCTGAACAAAAAGGGGAAACATCAAACCTCTGTGTGAGGCTTTCTGATGTTCTGGAAGGCTCAATGCTTTACCCTGCTCCTCTTATGTAGACATCCTTATCCTGATACTTTCCACATTTTGCAATAATTGGTTACAAGAAGGGAAAAAATGTGTTCTCTCATGCACAGAGAGAGAGTTCCTTGATGGTCTGAAATGTATAATGTAGCTTTTCTTACCTGTGAGATGGATTGAAGCAAGTCTGGAAATGTGAGGTTTGCCTTTTCTCCTTACATGGGTTAGTGGAATAGGGATGCAGAAAAACTGAAGTAAGGAGCAGCCAGAAAAAAAGGATCTTTTTTAATCCAATATTTCCTTGGTATTTGTGAGAACCACTCAAACTTTTTCTTTACTCATGTGTGTGTGTCCCTGTGCCCATGCAGCTTGTCTGGTACTGAGTGCTTGGTGTAGATGGATCAGGATTAACAAGGATATAATCCAGGTAATAAGCAGGTGAGCAGCTGGATAACTCACTTTGAGGCAATGTCAGGATGTATTTTTACTAAGAGGAAAGTGAGGCAGTTCCTGTCTCTGAAATTTAGTAGCTGGTAGTGGTCCCTGTGGTCCCCAGTGGTTATAAACAGCTTAGGATGTGTGTGTTTTGGGGTTTTTCCCCTTAGGAAAACTGTGGCAGCAACAGAAACTCAAGTAGAATCCCAAACTCAATGGTTATAATCATCACAATAATCATAATCTTTTTACTTGTACACATAATTGGTATCATTTTCAGTTTAAATATTAAATTCTTCAAATATATTTTAATATCAGTCATAGATGCATCTATCTCCCAACTTTTCTGAGAAGAGTGAATAAGCTCAAGTCTTCCATGATCTATTTACAGAACCACATGACCACTAACATTGTATTAACAAAGTTTTCAGTGGGGATGGCACCTTCTTGTGTGTGCCTGTAAAGCTGAACACTGGAAGTACTTTAATGCAAGCCACAGAATAATAACACTTGTTCAGACGTTTTAAAATATGTATTATTGATTATTTTTTCTTTTCTAGCTTTGTCTCATAAGGATCATGTTGTTCCACGTGTCCTATTATCTGTCCCTTATAATAACTGGTAGAGCCAATGTAGAGATCTCAAAGGTAGGACACACCAGTCATTTCTGTTCTGACAAGGGAAAAATACACAGGCAGATGCTGCATTAAAGAATGGAACGTGAGCTCACCTGTGCATCAAAGAACCCACAAAAGCATGACAGGGCAGTGTCACCCTCCCTCCTCCCCACTCCTCCTCCCTGGCTTGTCAAATCATTATAAACAGATTTTCTCTCTCTAGTGTGTATTGATAAGGAATACCAGAGAGTAGTTATGATCTTATTTTCCTTCCTGCTTTTTTTGGAAGTAAGTACTCCGTGTTTGTTTACAAACTGCTGGATTCGGTTTTATGTTGTTACATAAAAAATGATAAATCTAACTCGACACCTACATTCAGTTAACCACAAGACATTTTTCACCCGGCAAGCACTGCAACATATAAAATATTCCTTCCTTCCTGACACTGAACCAAAACTCTATTTAAAATTGCATTTAGTTGCATTTTCTTTAGAGACATCATCTTGGCAACTCTTACATTAAAAAAGGGAAACGTTGAGTTCATTGCAATTGATCTGTGGTAAAACTAATTTAAAAACCAAATAACTTTTGGTTGCAATGAAGTGATCTCAGTTATATAAGATGACCTTTCTAGGAGCAGGACGTTTTCAAGTACAAGTCACCTGTAATTTTACAAGGCAAAGCACAAACAGTGTATTTGTAGATAATACATTTTTAGATAGCATCGCTGACTCATCCAGAGAAAGTCTGTGAGAGGAGATGCAACCCTTGCAATAATTCCGTGAGCATCACAGGGCTGATCAGTGTGAGGAGGAGATGATTAGGCCAGAAGCTTTCAGTTCAGAAAAGACACAACTTGGAATGCAACAGAGGTTACAAAATCATTACTGAGATTAGATAAAGACTGGCTGTTCAGCACCTCTTCTAATACAAGAACTTTGGAGACCTTGCACAAGCCTAACAGATTCAGGACGTGTACATGATGAAATGCAAGGTAAACCTGGGAAGCTCATTTCCATAAGGATATTAAAGTCTCCTTGCTTTGAGAGAGTGAAGTGTTATATGGAACAGAAATATGCTGAGGACTGCTCTGTGTAGGGAGCCACATCTGACCCAGTAGGTTTCCTGAGATGAAAAAAAGCCTCAGTTTGGAAGCACATTTAGACAAAGTGTTGTGTATTTGTAATTTGTGCCTTGCCCTTTCCTCTTTCCTGCAGTCTCTGCAATGGTGCAGTGTGTAGCCCAGCTTTTGGTCTGACTTGACTGATCTCAGTTTTGTACTTGACAACCTGATTTGGTAAATAAGAAAGATGTGACCTTGGAGTAGATTTTGAGTCTGGTTTTGTTGGTTTTGCTGTGCAGAAAGACCAATGGACATTTGAACCACAGTAAACACAGTGAGACTTAAAATAGGTGTCACATACCTGGGCTGTAACCATCCATCTTCCTGCTTCCACTGACAGATTCCATGGCCAAATGTGGGCACTGTGGACAGGCAGAGGATGAGGAAGATGACTTCATTGAGCCTGGTAGGAGCATGGCAGAATCTCTGACTGATCTGGCAATGGGACTTAAGCAACAGACTTGGGTCACTTCTACAAAGAAGTGACTCTGCTCCATCCAAACCTGCACTAAGAATCCTGTGGGAACGAGTTGTATAAACTCAGGAGGCAAAGAATGTTCTCCCCAATGTTCCCCAAAGTGGGAAGCAGGCACACCTCTCTGGAAATGGCACAAGAGGTACTTGGAAAGGGCATGGGAGCAGCTCTAGGGTTGGAAGCAGCACACTTTGCCTGCCTGGTTCCTGCTTTTGGGGCTGGTAGGGACAGGAACCGAACGGCACAGATCATTTGTGGAGGGAGAAGGGGTTGAGCAAGATAATTAGAAAATACTGGCCTGGGCAAGTCTCTGTGGTAGTAACAAAGAGGAAACTCTGCTTTGCCCTTCACTTGGCACAGAACAGCTCTGCTGCCCTGACTCACTCCCTTAGGATCGATGACTGTTACATTTTTTACCCCTGACTTCACTCCTGCAAGAACCCTTGAAATAGCAAAATTAGCACATTGCCATGATATTTTGGGGCCTTCTACTCTTACTGAAGGAAAGATCATTTACTCAGCTCCCAGCTGGACTAGGCTCTGAAGGCATACTGGTAGGACAGAGCTTCTGTAGCACTTTCCTGTTTGAAACTCCTTAACCTGACTGAAGTGCTCGGGAATGCCAGACGGAAGCTCCTTATTTTTCTTGGCATAAGTTGCTGGCTTATATTTAAAAGAACTATTCTGGAGCTTGAATTTTCATTATTTTTAATAAACTTTTGGTAAATTGTTGCTATTAAATAAAGTGTTCATCATCTGGAAAAGACCTTTAACTGGCTGGGAATAATCCTGCTAGACAGTGTATTTACTTATTTCAGTTTAAATCTGTTGCTGCTAGGCTTTGGATTTCTCTTCCAGGGAGGAGGGGTACGTAAATCAAAATTTTATTCTGAACTAATTGCCTTGTTCTGAATTGCATAAAATATTTGATCTTTTTCCCTATAAAACTTCAGGATAGAAGGATCATTAACATTAAAGATAATATGAAATGCAGAAGTATTTGTTGAGCATGAGATGGAAGCTTCTCTTTGCATGATATTTTCCTTTTCTTGTCTCACAGCTAAAAGTGGCCTGGGTATGATGAAGCAGCACTGTGGCCGTGAGTGGTGGTGAGTTGCACCCAGTTTGATTGAAGTTTTTTGTCTGCATGGTGAAAAAGGGTCTCCTGATCCAGCAAAAATAAAATAGGCCACATGTGAATGTTAGTAGCCATCAGTTTTTGTCTGGAAAAGAATACAAGAGCTAAGAAAAATTAACCAGAGCCACTTGAATGTAATTGGAACACATGGCAGCAAAATGGCCACTCATATCACAGCAGACAGTTAAAACAAGTTTCTTTTTATCACTCCACATTTGAATTGAACGTCCTCAGAGCTGTGACAAATGCAGTGCTGGATGAGAGGTGACTGGCTGACAGTTTTCTTCCAATCGTGGTTAATTTTCTTCTAGGAATGTGGTTGAAAGCCTTCCACGAATTGTGCAGCATCACCTGTTCCTCAACGAAAAGCAGCACTTCTGCTGTGCTGGAGATTTCAAGCAATTATGCAGCCACACAAACTGCTTATCCACCCGCTCAACCGTGTGCTCAAATGTTAATAATGCCTATTAAGTGCTTCTGCCTCCTTCATAATATTACCAAACCTTTTTTTTCCAGGTAAGTTTACCAAATCCTAAGTCATCCTGTGCCCAGACTGGCCCTAAAACCAACTTACACAGGTTACAACAGAACCCTTTGTGTTGTGTTAGCTTGGGCCTTAGCCCTTCCTCCCATTTGCCTTGGACTTCCAAGTAGTTTGTACATATTTAAAACTGCCTTCCAGCTGTACTTCTAAAAAAATACAGGGATGTAAAGACTTGATCTATAAGGTTCTGGTCATCAAATTTGTTTAAATTTATAAATTTATAAAATTGACCTGTGAAAGAAAAATCCTATTGTGGTGAAGCTACTTCAAAACAAAAATAACTACAAATGCTGCAGTTTTTACAAGCTTACACTCATTATTTTATCATGGCCATAAAAAAATTATGGGGTGACTTGGGGCACAGGCACGTGTTTCCTGACTGATAAGATTCCTCACCTCCCTCTCCTTCCACAAGTGCTGGTGTTGAGTTTGTCATTGTAATGATTACAATGGCAATCACGCCAATAATTTATCAAAGCAAAATGTAGGCTCTAAGGATTCAAAACATAAATTAGATCGGGTCCAAAGAGAGCCTTGATCAGCCTGAGAACTATTCCTGGAGTTTTTTGTGGTCTGTTTCTACACCTCTGTGTATGGAGAACATTTGGGACAGCAACACAGGAAATATGTAGAAGCAGATGATGCACACAGAAAACTTGCCATTGTAGAGTTTGAGAGGTGAGGAAGTTTGTTGGCCAGTGGGTTGATCAGTGATCTTCTGCAAGCAGCAGCTTTTGGTTTCTTTTCCCTGCTTGGAAGTTGAGTAACTTGGTTACATTTTGAATTTCAGCCTTGTAAAGTGCTTTCAAACTTAACAGTCAGGTGTTATTTGTGGTTGCAGCCATTACAAGGCAGAGACCTGCCAGACACTTAGGAAATTCCTAATTCAAGTGATAAAGGAAGGAAACTGGAACAAAAATACAGTTAAGCCAGATCTAAGTAAAACAAGTAACACACCAAGGAAAGGTGTGTAAGAGAATTCATTGTGGGAGGGGGGCAAGGCTGGGAACCACAATGTACATCCAGGGCTGCAACAGAAATGGATTGTTCATGGCAAGTCACTCTGTCTGGTGGTGAGAACACACTTTCCAAATGGAAGGGCTCTGTAATTCTGTCAGGCAGAGTTCTGTGTGACCTGTAATTATGTCCCTATGCTCTTCTATTAATTTACACTCCAGCTTTTCTTTGCTTGTATTCAAGCAGATCCATATTATGATGCAAATTTACCAGCACCACAAAGGCCAAGTTCCAAGTAAGTATTCATAAGTGAGTTTTTGTCATACCTGTTCAAATCACAAGTCAGGAGAAAAAGAAAGAAAACATGCATTGAAACCATTAATTTAACATGTTAGTACAGATCTAGATTAATTAATAAAATACAAAGTTGCAGTTTTTCTGGGTGCAAACTTTACTTACCTTTATGAGAGGTTTATTTATCCCTGTACTGGAAAGAACAGCTTTCCATTGAGTAAAATTCCCAGAATAAGCACAGCTCTAATTTAAACCTGCTGTGGCCAGTAGGAACTGTGTTTTGCCTCTAACAAACTGAAGTTTCTATGTATAGGCCACATGGCTAATTTCCAAAGAAAATAAACACAATATTAGTCTTAATGTGTTCAGCAGCTTTGTTTCTTAGGAAAGGTGAAGAAAATGGTGTCTTTGGACATTGTATTTCATAAGACTGCAACTGAGGTACTAGAAATGTCAAGCATTTTGTCTTAAATATGGTTTTTTTGGTAAGGATAACAAGTAACTCCTATCTCTGTAATTGCAAAGGGCATTATAGAACCATCCCACACAATCCCAGGATGGTTTGGGTTGGAAGGGACCTTAAAGATCATCCACTTCTAACCCCCTGCCACGGGCAGGGACAACTTTATCTGCAGATCATCATCACACCTTCCATTGGTCCTTCTGACACAGGAGCACTCTCGTTTCACAGCACATGAGAGGAGGGGCAGCGACTTCCCCAAGGACAAACTTCACACACCAACCACGTTTCTGGGTGGGGGAAAGCTCAGGGCACAGGACAGCCCTGGGGGAGCTGAGGGAACTGGAGGCACCACAAGAAACGATCCAAAGACTCTGTTATCTCCTGTTAGAACAATTTTTCCCTCTCTTCTCCTGTGGCAACAAGTTCCAGGAATGTGTCCCCTGCTGTAATTCTTAAGTATTTCAAGCCAATCTCCCAGTAGTGGGGATTGATGCCTCCTCGTTCCCTATTCGGGGATTTGGAGTTTCCTGTTGACGGGATTTGTTCCCGGCAAGGTGCGGCTGGAACATCAAAGTTAACCCTGACTGGCTCTGGAGAAGGTGGTTCAGCTGGTGGCATCTGCCTTTGTCGGTGGCCCTTTAAATCCCTTTCTAGACATTTCTCCCTCTGCTGTAGTTGGTAAAACAGGAATAAACCTGCTGTCAAACACGGGACAGCCACGAAAGCGCTCCCGTTCCCGGGGGGTGCGGGCAGGAGCTCCCGGCCGAAGTGCCCCCGGCTTTGATCGCATTCCCAGCGAGGGAGCAGTGAATAAACAGCTGCAGATCAATGGCTTCGGTGCTTCCCTTCCCCGCTGTGCCCGCACCGAGCCGGGCCGGGCTCCCATCCCCGGACCCCTCAGACCCCTCGTTTTTCCCGTTGCTGTCGCTCCCCGGGTCCTTCCGACCCCTCCGTGTCGGTGCGTCCAGGGCCGTTCCTTGGCCGCCCTCCGCTTCCAGCGCCAATTAAATGCCTTTTCCGTAGTAAACCAGAAACAGGGGCGAGAGCCAGGAAGGCGTGAAAACTTTTCCGCCGTGGCTTTGGCCGTGAGCGGCCGCCCCCGCCCCCCTCCCCCGTCCCTCCCCGTGCCCTCCCTCCCTGCCGGCCCCTACAGGGTCCTCCGACGGGGACAGCGATTGTCCCTGTATCCCCCCCACCCGCTCCCAACAAAGCGCGACCCGCTCCGATCTCGCCTTCAGAAAAGTTCGCTTTATTTACAAGGGGAGTGCCGGGGGGGGTCCCCCCTACTTACACACACGCGTTTGTAAAATTAGCCAGCCCCCGTGACAAAAACGCAAAGGAGCGGCTGAGAAATAAATAAACCTCTCCCCCCGCCCGAGGCGCAAAAAAAAAAAGCTCCACGGCCAAAGGGGCTCAGGCGATCCTGCTGCAGAACTCGTGGAAGTCCCTCTCCATGAACAGCTCGCTCTCGATCACATCGTCCTCGGAGGGGAAGTACGGCTGGCTCTCCTCCTGCGGGGACCCCGCGGGCCCGGCCCGGGCGGGCGGGGAACGGGCGGCGGGTCCGGGCTCCCCCGCGCACTCCATGAGCGCCCCGCGGGCGTTCTCCAGCACCCCCAGGTACGAGTCCATGTCCAGCGGGTCCATCTCGCAGTCCGACCCGCCGCTCTCGGTGCCCACCGAGTCCGAACGCAGGTGCATGAGCTGGTACTTCTCCCGCATCAGGAACTGGTTGGTGTTGCGGGGCGCCCGCATCCCCGGCGCCCGCTGGCCCAGCACGTTGACGGGCCGCAAGGACAGCAGCACCCGCGGCCGCGCCGGGCGGTGGCAGCGGCGGAAGGCGCGGCAGTGCTGCTGCTGCAGCTGCTGGTGCTGGAAGTGGCTGTGCGTGCGGCTGCCCAACAGCTTCCGCGCCCCGCCGGGGACCCTCCCGCGCCGCCCGGGCGGCCACCGGGACCGGCTGCCGCCCCGCCGGGGCTCGGCGCCTTTCAGCGGCGGCGGGGAGGAGTCCCCCGGCAGCCCCTGGCCGCGGGCGGGCTCCCAGGGCGGGCACACGGCGAGCCCCGCGCGTCGCAGCATCGCGGCCCCCCGGCCTCTCACATGCTCCGCACCGCCGGGACGCCCCCGCCGCGCCGCTCCAGCGCCGCCGCCTCCCCGGCGCGTCCTCTGCTTCTCTCCGGGCTCAGCGGCCGCTTCCCCAAGAGCCCTGCAGGGGCCTCTGCGGGTGCCTCTACCTTTTCACGATCCGCTCTGTTTTTTTCTTGAGCGGAGCCCGTTGGCAGCGCATAGCCTGGCTGAAGGGCTGCGGGCTGCGCGGCAGCTTGACGGGCTCCAAGCCGCCGCTTCGGAGATGGTCTCGCCTACTCCCCCGGCCGGGCGCCGCTGGGCTGTCAGCGCTGCGCCGGGCACGGCGGGCCGGGGCAGGGCCCGGGAGCGCAGCTAGCGAGGGGAGGGCGCCGAGGCACAGGGACCGTACACGGAGGGCCCACACCGCCCGCCGCCCCGCGCCCACTGCCGGCGCGCTCCCGAGCACCCCCTATTTATCAGCTCCGGCGCAGTCCAACCGCCGCCACGCCGCGGGGGGGACTCAAGGGAGCACGGCCGCTCCTCAGCCAGCCTGCCCCCGGCAAACCTCGCCCTCCGCGCCCGGGGAGCGCGGCCGCTCTGCGCTACCACTGCGCGCCAGCTCGCGTCTCCCGCGGTATCCCGCGTTATTCCGGGATCTTTCCCCCGAGGCGCGCCTTAGCTCGGCCCAGCGCTGCGGCCGCAGTGTTTGTTCATCCCCTATTCACGAACGCCGTTTGCGCTCAGCTCCCCGCGCAAGCGCCGTTGCCCGCCCGTCTTTGCAGCGGCGCTACGCAGAATGCGTACGGCACCCGCCCCTTACAGAGGCACTACGGAAACTGCGTACGGCACCCGCCCCTTACAGAGGCACTACGCAAACGGCGCACGGCACCCGCCCCTTACAGAGGCACTACGCAAATTGCGCACACCGTGAGGGGCGCTGGGGGGGTGTGGGGGGTGCTGAAATGGCCGCGGGGGAAGCGGGGAGGGAGAAGGGGTGGCCCGGGGCCGTCACCGGGCGCTGGAAAAGCGCCGGGTCTCTCTGCCAGCGCCTGCTGCCGCCCTTCCCCCATAGCTCCAGGCTGGGGCCGGCGGTGCGGGCGGGGAGTGGTGACCTTCCCGCGGGTCCCTCAAAATGGTGCCCGCGCCTCAGCGAGGGGCGACGGCGCCTGCCCCCTCAGCGGCCCCACGCCGGGGCAGTCTCTTCTTGAGCCTTCAGGATGTTTTTTAAATTCCGTTTAGCCTTTCCAGCGGAATCGGTGCTTTTTCATCAGTATAGTGAAAAATTTGAACAGAGACATTCATTCTTGTAGTTGGGGGACTGCCCCAGTTACTCGTGCTGGGCCTTGGTCCCTCTGCTACAAATTTCCCCTGGTTTTCAAATCTGGGTTTGTTTTTTTTTTTGGCCCTGTATATAACAAATCTGACAGTGACTTCCCTGTTCACCCCTTCATGGCCAATTTGTTTATAAAAAATGAGCTCAGCATTGCCCAAATGGTTCCAAGTAAAGGCTGTGCCTGAACAAGGGCAGCAACTCCCATGTAAGTAACACTTTGTTATTATTTGATAGTGAGGGGCAAAGAAGTACAAAATATACAGGGAAGAACAAGGTGAAATGGATTTGTGATCAACATTGCTAACAACAAATTGCCAACATTTGTATTTCATTTCTCTTAAATTCCATTCAGGAGTTATATGATATTTTAAAGTCAGCTGGCCTTATCACCTGTATGTTTTACAAACTAAATGCCAAAATGGAAGGAGCTGGCACTGGAGCAAGCACCAGTCACAGCTGTTTAAAAACCTGCAGCCTCTGAAATCTGAGGGAATGTGAGAGCAGGGAGAGGCTGCAGTGCTTCCAGAGTATATAAAGATGTTTATAAAGAAATGCCACATGCTGTGGTAGAACCCAAGCCCTCCTCCCTTTGGTCCTGAGTTGTCACAGGATTTTTCCCAGATGCATTAGACAGCAGCATGTGTTGAAATAAACTTCTGCCACTCCAAACTTTCCTCCAGGATACAGATCATCCCGGATCTCTGTGTTTGTACAGGAGACTCTGCCCTGGCAAGCACATGCACTCAGTCTCTCCCTGTCTCCTGTTGGTCAACCCTGCTTAGTCTGGCCTCGGTTCTCATTTTCTGCTTCTCTGGTTGTGGTGCAGATTGAGCCCACCTTTTAGCTGTTCTAGAGGGATGTACAAAATTCTGTGCAGAAAACAATCTCATGCTTCTTTATGCAGGTGAGAATTCCAGCTAATGTGGCTCCCTTCACATCTGGATTGCCCCTGATCCACAGACTGAGACACTGCCCTGGACACACCAACAAGCTCATCCTGTACCCAGTCCTGCAAATCAAAATCCAAAGCCTTTATTGAAACATTTTATTGATACCTACATTTGTATTAGTACCAGAGTTTTTAGAGCAATAGCGAATCATGACATGGAGGCAGCTGAACTGTTTGTGCCATTATTGACTTGACCTTCATTCCCCATGGCCTGTTCTGGTTGGGATTTAGCCGTGCAGGCTGGGAGATTATGTGTCTCCCTCCATCCCTTCCCTGGGCTAACTTCCATTCTTCCCTGTCAAGAGCCTTTTCACAGCTATTTTCACCACTGGAGAGGTGGAGGAAATGCTTTTTAACGTATCACTGAATGTTTTGTTATTTGACAGTGGTTGCCAGCCAGAGATAACATTTTTTCAAATCTTTACGTTTCCTTTGACATGTAGGAACCCGCCTACAAGTTTAGGGGGTTTTATTTATTTTTTTTTTAGCTGGAGTGTAGCAGCAGAGGAGGGGCTTGTATTGTAGTTACAGCCTTAAGAATTGGTATCTCTTGATATTTAACAGTATCCCTTCAGTGGAGGGAAGGTCAAGCTCCTGAGAGGTGTTTGGTGGAGTCCCTCGGATGCCCTTGATATCCAGTTACTGGGAGAAGCCCAGTGTCCTGGTTTGGCTGGGATAGAGCCGGATGGGGTTATCCACGACACCCGGCACTGCTCCCGCCGGGGCTTCAACCCAAAGGTCAAGTTCGTTTCACTCTTGGGCTCTCACTGTTTCCTTTTTCGTGTCTGTGAGGGGAAATCCTGTGGCAGGGGAATCTTTTCACTCTGTCCCACGCTCAGGCCCGCGGGTCTCCAAGGAGAAAGGGCCCGCAACCCACGAAATACCGTTTATCATTTTAAAAAGCCATTTTAGTTTGTGGAGACCCGCCCCCTGTTGCGGTCCGGGAGGGACTGACCCGCCCCCCCCCCGCGGCGCCTCCGACCCCTCCCTCAGGCCCCGCCCCCCGCCAGTCCTGACCAATGAGGAGCTGCGGGGCGGGCACGCGGGAAGGGTTTCCCGGGCTGCCTCGCGCCGCCGTGACGCAACGCTCCCGGCAGAGCCCGCGCCCAATGGGCGGCCGCCTTAGAAAACCGGCTGGGTGCAGGCGGAGAGAGCGGCGAGCGGATTGGGCGGCGCGGCGGCGGCGGTTCCGGCCATGCGGCGCCGGGCGCGGTCCCATCATGGCGGGACGGAGGTGAGCGGGGCCGGGGCTCCCCGCCGGCCCCAGGGGTGCCGGACCGGCCCCGCAGGCGGGACGGACTGTGCGGGGCGGGCGGCACTTGTAGGGTGTCCCATAAACCCGGCCCAGCAGGTGCCGGTGCTGTCACCGGCCGGAGCGCAGTAACGGGGTCCGGCTGGGCCGGCAGCTCCTCTGCGGGGGTTTGATGTTATCAGCGCCTTTTCGGGCGTTACAGCTCATGTGTCCTGTGTGTACAACGTCATGTTCATGTGTGTTTTACTCCCTGGGTACTGTACAGATTCTTGGCTTTTTTTTTCCTGGAATTTAGGCTTTACTTAAACCAGGTGTTTACTAAAAGTCTTATTGCAGAGCCTTAATACTTATCAATTATTAATTTTAGTAATTTTTGTTACAAAGAACTTCATGTGCCTTTCAATATGTAAGATGTCTTCAACTTTCCCTTCAGCATCCTTTTACTGGAGGGGGATTTTTGAGGAAATCGGTGCAGCTGTGATGTATTTGGTATCTCCAGCAAATGTTGGCTTCCCCACCCCTCGGAGCCTTCTGGAAACTGCAAAAAGCTCTTTTTTTTTTCATGTTTAGGAAGCAGCTGTCAGGTAATAGCAGAATTGAGTTGTCACATAACAGCTGCTTTGCTAACTCAGCTGACACTGCTTTCTGAGTTTTTTAAAATAAAACTATGTCGTTCAAAGTTATTTCAAAATAACCTAGATTTCTCTTTTTTTTTCATAATGACAAATGTTACATTTTTAATCAAGGCATTATGATGCTGACAAATTTCTTAAGACCTCATGAGATACAGGGTAAAACTGACTTATCTGTATTTATCTAGCTGTATGATAAGTCCAACACATTTTTGAAATCTTGGTTCATTTCATCCATAGTGGTGTTTTCATGGATTTATTTTTTTATTTAAAAAAAAATTAGTATTTAAAAAAGCACATTCTAACTTGCTCTTATGATTTTAATGCTTGTTAATTTTTTCTTCTAGATAAGGACCCCAGCATAAGTCTGAGACTGCTGTAGTACAATCTCCAGAATTTGACACCTTTCCTAGTGAATGTTGTTATCTTCTAGAAAAGTGAGTGTGTTTAAAAAAAAGCCTCCTTGGTGATGCATTGTCTTAAACTTTTAACACTTTTTGTCAGAAGAAAATGAATAGAGAAGCCTCCCTTGTATTTATTAACTTCTGTGTAAATTCAGAGTGTTGTGCAAAGGTGGTGTTTTATTAGATGCATTTGTATAATAATCTCTGTAACATCATTTGTGGTGTTTTTGCTCAGTCTGTGTTCAGAGTTATCAGTTATCCTTGATTTTGGTTGCTTATAGTAATGCGCATTTTTTGCTGTAGGAACACAGAGATATTTATACCTCTATCTATAAACTGATTGTTAAATCTTGGCTTTTTTGCTCAGCTGAGCTTGAGCCACAGATAGATTTTCAATGTGGTTTTTGTCTTTGAAGTCAGTCTGTTTAAAATTCTGCTTTGTAGCTTGGAAAAAACCTCCCTGTAGTGATGTTTACATATGAATTCTCATCAGTCACTTTTTCCCCCCCCATGATTCTGATGCAATAAGCCTTTAGTATTGCTCAGAGTGTGTGTGAACGTGTGCCCTGTGGTTCCTGGGCACTGCTCTGCCCATGCAGTGCCCCAGGGGGTAGCAATGGGCCAACAGTGACACTGTGATTTTTGCGTGGAATCTGTGACCTGTGAGCAGCTTCCACAGCCCGGTCACAGTCACACCCCAAACCTCCCCCCTGCCTTCATTTGGTAGAGATTACCTGCATTTGACAGCTGGACCAGTCTCCCAAACCTCTGCAGTTATCACTACATTGTGAAGGCTGAGCTTGATCTGAGTAAAACCTGCAGATCCTCGGTCCTCAGGTCAGTGGGCTTGGAGGGGAGAAGCTTTAAGGCTGCATTCTTTTATCATCTCCATTGTCTCTGTGATCAAATTACTGAGAAATGACATGGCCTAATTAGTGTTCCAAGGAAGGATGATGAAAACTCTCCTACACAGTGTAACTCACTGTGCTAAGGCCAGTTATTACCTTTTTAAGAGGTTCTTATCGTTTTAAGAACACGTCCAGGCCGTGTCCACATGTTCCTTGGCAGCCCATGACTTCTCCTTCAGCTCCTGTGTCACCTGTGCACCAGGTTGGGGGATTCTCAATAATAATAATATGATAATGATAAATCAGGTTTCTTAGTGGATCTGTCATTAATACGAAAAGGTTGAGTGATGGAGTTGATCTGGAGGTTTCATTTTGGGACACATTTTTTTCGTTTGGGCTCAATGCATTGAGCTGGCAATTTCTGTGGTGGTCTGGGTTTCATTTAAGTAAATCTTTTGGAATTTAGGCAGCCTGTCAGCTGTAACTGGAAGTATTGCCTTCATGCATTTACATTTGTTGCTGCTCATAGTTAGTGTTTACAAATCTGAGTAAATCAGAAGACTCAGTCCTTGTGCCATCGTGTGTAATTCTGCAATGCTGAGTGGAGCTTGAGTGCTCAGTTCCTTCTGCTGTGAGCGCTCAGGAGCAGCAGCACTGAAGTCAGAGGTGGGAGAACCTGTTTATTCTGTGCAGTCATCTCTTACAATCTCCATAACCAGTTTTCTTGTCTTAGGGAACTCCTCTCTTAACTATCCTGATTCCCCACAGCTTTTACTTCATGCTTGCTGTGTGTTTTCTTGAAATCTGAGCTCTTTGAATGTTGCAGCAGGTCTGGAACACCAGACAGCTCTGTTGTGTGTTCCTTATCATGTTGAGAATTCTCCTCCCTGTGTTGCTTGTACGTTATTTTGCTTGTAGTGATTTTTCATTGACTTGGCATTCTTCAGAATTTGAGAATGGCTTTGGGCTCTGGTGGCCAAAACCCACTAAATAAAAAAAGACTTTCAGGAAATGGCCAGCAAGAGGTAGTCCATTGTGGCTTAGGTCTGATATACTTACAAAACTAAAGGGGAAAAAAAAGGGACTAGAAAGAGATTGTGGTTTTGCTGTTATCTGTAAGTTAGAGCTTCTGAAGATTCACAGCTGAGGTCTTGGAGGTTTTTCCTCATCTGTTTGAATTCTTTCCACATGTTCATCTTTCCCAAATGTGCTATTTGCAGTCTGGCTGCTTTTAGGGGCATCTGAGAATGGTGGCCTGGCCTGATGGAAAAGTGCTGCTTTAAACACTTAAATGGTGGGAGTAGATGTACAATGAAAAGGAGCTTCTTCAGTAGTCTTAATTCCTACACTTAAACCAAGGCTGCTGCTGGAGGGTCAGTTTGAACTTGGAAACTTTTCCGAAAGAAAAAACCCCAAACTTGTAACCAAAAAATAATTTGCCCTTTGACTGTTTTCTGTAGGAAACAGAAATAAAAGCATAATAAAAAGTGAACAACCGTAGTTGAATGAATGGAGAATCCTTTTCCTGTTCCAAAACTTTGGTCAAAATTAGGCTTTTTTTAGATTAAAGTGGTTGCTTCCATGTCTACACTGCATGAAGCTCTTCAGCAAACTGAACTGTGGTTTGGTAGTATGGATTTGTAAGACATTAAGTTGTATTTGTGAAGTTACTTTTTCTGCCTTCTGTTCAATATGTGTTTTCTTTTCTCTCCTTGGACGTTGCTGGGAAAGGATGGTTCAACAAGTTCCAGAAAACATAAGTTTTCCAAATGAGGAAGAGAAGATATTGAAGCTCTGGAGAAATCTGAATTGTTTCCAAGAATGCCTGAAGCAATCGAAGAACAGACCCAGGTAAGGATCTGTTCAAAGCTGTAGCAACTGTGTGTGACAGTGCAGGGTTGGCTTCCCTGTAATTCTTTCCTTTGCCTTGGCTCTTTGAGCAGCAGCTGCTCCCTTTGCCCCTGGCTCGTGCTGCTCTCCTGCCATTGCCCCTTAGATTTCACTTTGTGAAGTATCAGCAGTGTTCAAACACTGGTAATAAACCTGTAATTTATAAAAGAAATGTGCGGGTAAGCAAGGCCAGCTCTTTGCCATGTGTGCCAGCTGTGGAGCTGTAGGAATCTTGGTAGAGCTGGCAGTCAGGAGGAACTGAGTTGGAATGTTGCCTCTAGTCCCCCTGCCAGTGTGACACCTGATAATGGAAGAGGAAGAAACTGATGTTGTCCTAGTAAGACATAAGAATCAAAAGCTACATTTAGACTTACCCTGTTTGAAGGCAGTGTTTGCTTCAGTTAAGACTGTTCTGTGTTGCAGGTTTAACTTCTACGACGGCCCCCCCTTTGCTACTGGGCTCCCCCACTATGGCCATATCCTGGCAGGAACCATCAAAGACATTGTGACCAGATTTGCTCATCAGAGTGGGTTTCACGTTGACAGAAGGTTTGGCTGGGATTGCCATGGTTTACCTGTGGTACGTGTCATAAATTTGCCCACAGATATGTCTGTTGGTTGCTCTTTCCATGTTGTTACCTGCTTATCAGTCACCTTTCTGTTGCACTTGTATATTTTTTCAAAGAGAAATGCAAGTTCTGTGGCCACTGTGTTGCTCTGGTGATTTCAGGAGCTTCCTCCTGGTCACCTGCACTTGGTTCATTGCTATAAACATGTATTTATTTGGGACATTTTTCAGAAATTGTTTTTTTTTGTTCATTTTTCTAAAGATAGCATAGAAACAGTTGCACCAGGGCAAGCCTTTGAAATCCCTGCCTAGTTCAGGTGCAGTACTCACGAAAGCATCTCAATAGGGTAAAGCAGGGCCCTTTAGCCTCAGCAGAATGCACAGAACATAAATTACCCAGAGAAATCCTGAAAGCTTTTGCTAACAGGGTGGGTGCTTTGTTTTGCTTGTTTCAATGCTCCCAGGAATATGAGATTGACAAGACCTTGGGCATCAAAGGGCCGGAGGATGTGGCGAAGATGGGGATTGAATCCTACAACAACCAGTGCAGAGGGATTGTGATGAGATACGCCAAGGAATGGGAGGTAAGTGAAGGCACAGCCCATGTTCTGCGGGATGTTTCTAAATGAGTGTGTGCAGAAGTTTTTCAGGAAGGGTGAACTTCATCCTTTTATTTGATTCTAAACATAAATCTCATATCTTTAAGCTTCTGTGTGTTCCTCACTCGTGATCCTGAAAGGGGAACACAAAGAGCACCATTGTGGCTCAGAACAGAGACTGCTCTGGTGTCAAAGGAAGGTGATTTGCAGGTTACCTGGAGCTCAAAGAGTCTAATGAGGTACACTGAACAAATAATAGATACCTTGAGCGTTGTCTCTTTCTTTGTGCCTTTCCTTCTGTAGAAAATTGAAAGATCTGGCTTTGGTTTTCAAGTGGAACAATAAAGAAAAAGCACATTAACCTCCCTGCTTTTCTGCTCTCCCTTTCCCCAGTCATTTCATTGGCAGAGTGGAGGGAGTAGCTCGTGTTTTTGGAAGAACAGAAGTTCTAGCATCTGATTTTCTGTCACAATAGGTGTGGGTAAACCCTCAGTCTTCCCAGAGAATATTTTGCATCCCATGAATTTAGGGAGAGCATTGTTCTATGCAGACTCTAGTGGTTGGAGAGCTGTTTGAAGTAGATGGGTTAGATATTTTTTAAAGAAATGCACAGTTGTTTTTTTCTAATTAAGAATAATATTCATCCTGTGCATAGAACCTGATGCTCCTTATTTTTGTCCTTAGCAGTGTGCCCGGAATAAAGTACATTTAGCCCAGAACTCTGTATTTGCTGTCAGTGGGATGAGTGTGTGAAGTGATGACTCTTTTTTTCCCTGGTTTTCTGGAGCTGAGGAGTGCCCAGGTGCTTTCCTGGCTGTGCCTCTGTTTTACAGTGCCAGCCTGCAGTAACAAGTGCCAAAGGAAGGATGGAAGAACAGGCCATGTTTTTTCAGCCTTTATGCCACAAGGCCTTCTTAAGCCGAAGAATTTTTATTTTTTTCCCCCTAATTTATAATCCCAGGCATTTTTTTATTCCTCTAGGACTTCTGTCTGCTTACATTTTGAGTCTAGATATGCTGATGGCCTCTGAAGAGTCTGTATCAAGGCATTCTTATATGCAATTTGAAGAACTGTAGTTCTTTAATATGCTTTCCAATAAATGTTTATCTTCACCAGCAGTTTTTTCCTTTTTCTAGGCAGAACAGCCCTAATTATTTAGTTTTTCTTCCTGCAGAAGCTGTTCTACCTCATCACACTCCTCTGTATATTTTCTAGTCCTGATGTACTTCTTTTCATCAAAATAGCAATTCCTTATTTGAGTATCACTTGCCTCTTGCACCTGGGGAGCATTTTGAGGTTATAGCCAGTATCTGGAGACACTAGAGCTGTATTTGGTAGAAGAGCTGTGGCCTGAGTCTTGGCAAGTGGCTGGATGAAAAGCACAGGGATTGTACATTTGAAAAAAAAATCTTTAATCTATGCTCTGAAATTTTGTATTTTAAAACCATCGTTAATGATTCTTTGTTGCTTCTGGAAATAAATGTAACAAGATTCCTTCTGGTTCCTTGTCCTGGTTTAATCCCAGCTGGCAGCCAAGTAGCACAGTCACTCACTCCCCCCTGGCTCAGAGGGGAAGATAATTGGAAAAACAAGGAAAACTCTTGGGTGGAGATAAGAGCAGCTTAATTGAAACAAAATAAAATATTATAACAACGCTACTGATAATAATAATTGCAATGAAAAGGAGAGGGAGGAATAAAACCCAAAAAAACGAAGTGATGCTCAGTACAGTTGCTGACCCACTCCCAATCTGTCTCTGCCCAGTGTTTGGGGGTTCCTGGCCAAGTCCCCCTGATTTCTATCCTGGGCATGACATTTTGGGCTATGGAGTCTCCCTGTGACCAGTTTGGATCAGCTGTCCTGGCTGTGCTCCCACCCAGCTCCCTGTGCAGTTCCTCGCTGGCACAATGGGACACTGAGAATTCCTTGCTTGGGGTAGCACTACTCAGTAACTAAACCAGTGGTGTGTTACCAGCATTATTCCCACACTGTATCCCCTGTGAGGAAGAAAATTAACTCTATGTCAGCCAAACCCAGAACATTTTGTGTTTTGTTTTCCGCAGTTGTTCCTTTGGACTTTGTCTTCAGTGGTGATGTTTTTGCAGTGCTGATCAGTCTTTTGCATGCTGAATGGATTTTGTATTTTGTTTTGTACATAAATTTGTGCATGTATAGGTGTATATTTCCACCCACAGATGTATATTTTAGATCATTAATAAAAATAATGAAATTCGTTTAAATATCTTTTGACTTGTAATAAATTCAAATGTATTGGAATAGTGCTAGGAGAGGAATTGCCAACATTCCTGTTACATACAGTGTTTATTTTCTGTCTGGAGTGACTAGCAAATGCTTGAGCCTTATGGAAAAAATATAAAAGGGTCCTTGGCTGTGTAAGGTCTTTCAGTGCTGAGACTAAACAGAATGCTCCAGCTTTGTGGACCCTTGTGGTAATCAGTCCTAGGCTTTGGATCTTTTTAGTGGAATGTCAGAGTGGTTTAAAGGTCAGAATCCAAACTGATACATTTCAGGAGCTCAGGTGTTATGTGAAAATGCAGAAGTGAGAGAAGGGATCTGTGCTCACTTTGCTGGTGTGATGGTCAGTGTGGGCTGGGGGGGTCGGCACAGGTGTCTCTGGGTTGGCTGGTGGCAGAGCAGGGCTTTGGAGAGCTGTGAAATCAGCAGTCCCACATTCCAAGTGAATCCCATAGCTGGCTTATTACTCATTACAGCCCATCCTCTGTGCCCGTGGACATGAGCACGGTCTGTGCTGAGACAGGGACCAGCACCTGTCAGTGCTGTGGCCCTTGGCAGCCCTGCCCTGGCTTTGGGCAGTCCAAGAAGGCAGTTGGCCCTGGAATAGTTTAATAACTTGTCACGTATCGATTTCTTGCAGCATTTCTTTGTCTTCAAGTTACATCAGGTTTTCATGTAACTGAAAGCTGATAGACTACGTGTTCTGGATTTTGACTGTCTCTGCAACAAGTAGTTTTAAAAATAGAAGTGAGACCACTGTAATGAAAAGCAATTTTCAGGCATTTGAACCTTGGCTGAACCTTGAATGATCCACCATTTCTGTTTGATGAATGATCCTCATGATCTACCATTTCTGCTGTGTTGAACACATTTGCCTGTTGTGTGACCTTGGTTCTAAACAATTATGGTTTCATTTGTTCCTTATTTTTGCTTGTTTAAATACACTGTTTGGAACTATTATCAGGCTGAAATATTTCTTAGATGTGTTTTGTTAATATGGGACAAACACTGCATTTGAAAATGCGTCTGTTTTACAGAATAAATGTTGGTAATGTGCCATGATCTTGGATGTTGAGGTGCCTTTCAATCTCTGTGTTTGTGTCTTAACAGTTCAGTGTTACCAGATTAGGACGCTGGATTGATTTTGAAAATGATTATAAAACTCTGTATCCCGAGTTCATGGAGTCTGTGTGGTAAGTTACTTACGTGCATTGTGTGCTTTGAAATGTTAAGAAGACTTCAATTATTGCAAACATGTGTTGATCCATTTATCATTAGAACTGTTCTGAAATGTGCCAAATGCTGATAAGCATCAGGCAATCTGAAATGTATTCATGTCTAAGTGAGGGAATTTACTGGCCTACTTTTTTCTTCTTCAGGATAGCAGGGTTTTTCAAATTAAAGTACACCAATACTGATTTTAGTGAGCCCTGAAATCTTACTGCTCCATGTCGACTTCAAAGCAATTCTGAAGATCTATTAATAACATTCCTTACTTGGTTTAGGAAATTACATTACATCTCTACATTCTTGATGTTCTTCCCACTGTCAGCTGCAAATGGGCAAACTGTCCAAGCTCAGTTTAGCTCCAAACCTCATCTTCAAGCCTGAATGTAGAGGCTGTGAATCTGCTGTTACCTTTTTCTTGGCAGCACAGTTTGGCAACTGTCTTGGACTCCTGGTGCAGAGCTTAGTAAAGTTTGGGTATTTTGGCAATGTATTCATGGTGCCTGTTGGAATTTCAAAAGACAAGGACAATGTTACAGGTTAAGGAGAATCAGGTTGGCCCAACACAGTGAAGAAATGGCAACTTTGAGTCCTTTGGGTGATGGAACTACAAGGTGAATTGCAGGGAGAGGTTTAGCAGAGTATGTGCTGACAAAAAGCCATTGAAAATCAAATTATATGCATATGTATTCTTTAGTATTAGTTTTACTAATAACCTTTAATTGTGTAGTTAGTTACATACAGTTAGATAAAGGATTGACAGACCTTCTAGATGTCCCTGAAGCCATTGGAAAGGGCAGAAGTGCCAGAGAGTTTTCAGTGAGCATTGAAAGGATGGTGGGAAGGCAGCAGATGTTTGACTAACTTAGCTGAAGAAACCCTGCATAATTACAAAGAAAAAACTGACAAGAAACCTTTATTTTGTAAGTTATAAAAATACTTAGTGGTACCTCAGATCCTGTTTTGGATCTTAAAGAAACAGGCATCTTAAAGAAACAAACCTGACTTTTGCAAGCTGCAGGGTCTCTCTCACCAGCCCAAGCCTTTTTTTTTTTTCTTTTTTTCTTTTCCACTTCTGAAAGACAATTTCTACTCTTTCAGTTGTGCTACAGAGGCTGCCTCTTCTAATGATTGCTTTGATACAGACTTTAAAGTATAAACTTTGGATCTGAAGCCTCAAAGGTATGAGATTTCAGGAAGTATGTAGGCAGACAACCTCTTAATTTTGTAGGTTTTTTTTCTTCCTGTTGCTATTAAGTTTCCATGTAATCATGCAATGAAATAAATTTTTGAGAGTCTTTTTTTTTGTAAAAAATTTGGGCTTTTGGAAAGCCTCTAAGACGTGGAGGGACACATGATGCCACTGCCAGTTTGGTCTCGAGCAGAAGAGGAGGTGAAACCTCTGGTGGATGGAGGAGGGGAATGGGAAAGAAATGTGAGATGCCTGTTTCAGGAGTAAGGGGGATAATGCTTAAAGAAAGCCCTGGAAATGTAATTACAGTGGTGCTTTTGACAGGGTAATGCACAGTTTCTGAAAAATAGAAGAAAATTAATCAGATGGTTACCTAGACAATCATCAGACTGAGAATATGTTACTGAAGTTACTTTGTGTATCCATTAGGAGTGTTCCTTTGAGCTGTAGCTTCTAGCATGCTTCTCTTCTAATTAATTCTTTTTCATCTTTTAGAATGGGTTTATTGGAAATGACTGCTTTGTAAGCATTTTGGTGCTATGTCATATGATGGCTGAGTAGACTGAATTTGCAGCCTGCTAAATTTTGACTTGCAACAAAACATCCATCCATAAAATTGACAGAATATTTCAACACTAAAGGTTGGTGTCATTAGCAGGTGATACTGCAGTGGTTTCTCATGTGAGGTGTAATCAACTGTTCACATATTAAATAACTTAAAAAGAACTTTTAAGTTCTAATTCTGTAGAATTTGTGTCTCTGACCCTTCATCCTGCTCAGATCTCAGTGAAAATGTGTCCTTTACTGAAACACTGCAGTGAGAATGATGTTCTTGAGCTGGCCTGGAACAAACATACAATATATTCTTAATTATTTTTTTTTGTACAGCTCATGAGACACAGTGAATCTGAGCAGTTTAGTGTGAGCTTAAACTTCTTACTGATCTGCAGTTGGTCAGAAAGAAACACACGGGCTTTGGGAAAAAGAACAACTAGTAAATTATTGTCCTCACTGCTGGCTTGTTAAACAGTTCTCAGCCTGCTGTGAGTTTGCCCCTCGAGAGCAGTTTTCCCTGGGTGCTGGGGAACAGCCTGTGGAATGCTGAGGAGATGAGGGGATGGCTGTGCTGTCAGAGCTGGGGCTGAGCCTGGGGGTTATGCCCAGGGCTTTGATTTTGCTCCCCTGCACAGCTGAAGGATTGGTTGAGCAGATTCCTGTCACCATCTAGTGCCCAAATTAGCAATTGCAGGCTGAGGTTAATTCTGTTTTAAAGACAGTTGTCAGCTCCACTGAGTGACAGATCCCTGGGAGGAGGTACCAGGGAGTGTGAGGGGAGAGATGGACCTCTGGAATCACACCCTACCTTCCCTGAGCCAGGCCCATCAGGCACACAGGGCACATGATGGGAAGGATTCCCTCTCCTCACTCCATTTTACTGAACACAGCGAGTAAAGGGATATGGGACAATGACAAGTTCCTGCCTGGCACAGCAGATGTGTCTGTTCTCTGGCTGCTCCACCCTCCCAGGTACCCTTTGCAATAGGTGTGAGGCTCTGCAGTGCAGCTGAACAATGAGGATGATGATTCATGGAGCAGTGAGGTGTCACGGGGGCTAAGACAGTCTCTTCTCCCAGGGAACAAGCAATAGGACAAGAGGAAATGGTCTCAAGTTGCACCAGGGGAGATTTAGATAATTTTTTTTTTAATATTCTGTCATTGTAGGGGTTGTTGAGCATTGGAAGAAGCTCCCAGAGAAGTGGCTGAGTCACCATCCCTGGAGGGATTTAAGATGTTTGGATGTGGCACTTGGGGACATTTGTTAGTGGTGGCCTTGGCAGTGCTGGACTGAAGGGTGGACTCTTATCTTAAGGATCTTTTCTAACATAAGCCATTCAGTGATTCTGTGACTTGCACGGTGTGAAACCACAGTAGAAACACTTCTTAAGTACTTCTGTACCTGAAGAAGATACACTTGAGTCCTTTTGTGTGGTGAGAACTTTGTATCATGGCTGTGCACTGAAAACTCTGTGCTTTCACTGTCGAAACACAGCCAGTATGGAGTGTCCTTTGGTGATGGGGCTTTTTGTTTGTTCCCTCCACTGAACCCATCTCACTTGTTCCAGCTTTAGTTTTCCTTTTAGAGAGGTTATTAAGAGGGCAATTCTTGACCCTCTGGACTTGTAGGGCTGTCCTTGATTTTTTTTTTTTTTTTTTTTTTTTTTCCAACAGGCTCAGGTTGCCACTTCTAAGGTGCAGCTGAAGAGGTTGCAGGTAGCTCCTGAAACAGGAACATTTGCTTTGGGTTGCCTGACTCCCTTTGTGTAGCTTTGTTTTTGTTCTGAGATGACATTTTGTTCGTGCTCCACGTTCTCTAGATAAGCTCTGTCAGTAAATTCAGTGCCTGAGCCCTTCTCAGTGAGAGGATGAATGGGGACACCCCACTGAGAGGACTGGGTTGGTGTAAAGGTCAAAGATTTTTTCTTTTCTATGTAAGCAGTAAAACAGTTGTTTTTCCTACATGTGGAGTTTATTCAGCACTGAACCAGAATGATTTCAGAACAAAAGCTCTCTGGGTCCTAATAGAAATCGCCAATGCATTTTGTGTATTCCATGACTCTATTCCCTAGAGTCTATAATTTATTCTCTAGAGAGATACTGGTCATAAGAAGTCTGTTTTGTCCATTTTTCTATTAGCTACCTGCATTTTTTCCCCTTACTTGTATTTTCTTGGTGCATTGAGTGCTCTAGTCCCCTTGTTGTCTTCTCACTGTTCCAGTCCCTGTTGTTTTATCTCCTTACCTCTCTTTTGAAGGAGGAATACACTGAACTCCTGTGGATGATCTTTGGGATAAGTGTAGCAACAGTTTTATATATTTAAATTTTCTCTGTACAGGTATTTTACACTTTTGGCTTGATTCAAAATCTTTCAGCGCACTGATCCAAAGATTACAGCTTGGAGGTTAGACCTGGAGCAGGATGATCTCTACATGCATTAAAGCTTTCACTGGTAGTTGAACATGAAAGTTGACAACTTCTGTACTTAAGAATTCCTGGGCCTTGGAATAACTGCTTTCCCTGACCTTCCTTAGAAGGTGTCTTTCGAAGATACTATTTAAGGACAGGCTGTGTTTGTTATTGGAATTCATGTTCCACTTATGCTTTTTTGACTCATGTTCAGTGTTTTTTGAGTAATTTTTTTGTGTTTTTTTTTCTTTGTCCCCAAGCATCTGTTTTTGATGGTTGCTTTCTTTTTGATTTCATCTTGTCTTTAAAGTATTTTTCACTAGTCCCAGAAAAACCTCCTTCCTCAAAAACTCTGCTGCTTTTGGTGCTGTTAGGATGGAATCAGCTTGCTGAACTGTGTAGGTGACAGGGCTTCTTCCACAGGGAGGTGCTTGTGGCTGGGTTTATTTGGTAAGTCTATAGAGGCTATAAAATTGTCCTTTTATCTTGCTATTGAACTGATGTGAGGTCGCACAGCAATAATTTTGTTCATTTATCTGTAGTACCGTGGATATGTTGAAATCACACACCTCTACATCCAGCTGTCATCATGCTCTGCCCACCTTACTTTCAGTCTTTGTCAGTAACTGAGTTCACAGCTCCTGGGTGTTTTTCTTTAAAATGGAAAAAAGGGAGAAAAGCACTTTATGTTTTTGAAAATAATTGGTCGGTTTTAGTAAGGAGTACTTCAATTTTCTGGAAAGCTGAGAGTTCTCAAGCCCTTAGAAAACCCTTAGATAGTGATCACTGCAAACAGAGCCACCTGATCCCCCAAAGGAACAGCATTAATCACTTGTGAGGCTCTAAGATCAAATCCTTCTCTTTGATGTGAACACCCGTGTTTGAGAAGTGCAACTTGCTTTTGCATCTGCTGGAGGAAACAGAGATGTTGGATTTTATGTGGGTTGCCAGGGCTGTTTTGAGTGTTGCATTGACTGATTCAGTATCTTTTGGAAGCAAAATCTCCCTCTGTAGGAGTTTTATTATGTCCATGTGGTGTTTGCCTGGTGTGTGTGTGTGACTTGGATGAACAAATATTGTAGCAAGGTTCAAGTTTCTTGGATGTTATTCCTGTGGAGAGAGGAACTCAGTCTTGGAACCAGTTGCATCATCCCCTCCTGGCACTTCAGTAACAACAAACTGTTTCCAATTTGTGTCATTCCTTTTGGAAGTTAAACGTTCCTTGCATCTTTGGGGACCAGATTCTCTCTTAACAAGAGGCTGAAATGTGCATCTTGAGTTCACCTTTCCCCAAAGTGCATTTTTCAGTAAAGAAGTGTGTCAGTGCTGCTCCCACAGCCAAAAGGATGCAATTAAATTTATTTACATTTGAGAAATTCAGCAGAATTTGAGGGATAGGGTTTGATTTCTCACTTTTGTGAGTAAACATTTTCTCTCTCACTAGAAAGGAGTTCTGTGGTTTCCTTAAGTTACTGGTTTTTTTAGAAAGCACTGCAGTTTCAATTTTGAATTGCAAACCCGGTACCCCTTTCTTGCAAAGTGCCAACATTCTGCAAACATAAAACATGTTTTGATAGGTTATTGTCTAAAATATCATGTTGAATTTTTAAGCAAAACGTGACTCTTACTATTAGAATCAGGTTCCTCTTTAGCAGGTGCTGTGTTTTAGGTGGGCAGTGCTGCAGGGAGCCCTTTGGGAATCATCTCCTGTGCAGGTCTGATGGTCACACACCAAGAGCTCTCAGAAGTTCTTTTGTTAAGGAAAGCAATTAGATGTTTTTTGAGATAACAGAACAGCTTTTTTTGTAATGATAATGAAGGCCTTGGCATCAAGCAGCAGTCTGGCCTCAATCATAATTCTGTTTATTCCATTGGAATGGCTTTCTGAGGGGAGAGGTTATAACAGACTACAAATGAGTGTTAGTTCTGACTTGTGAGGAGCTCTGGAGAGGTTTGGAAGCCCATCCCTGCTCTGCAGTGCACAGCTGGAGCCCTCGGTTTGCAATGGGATGGGATTGCCACAGGAGGGAGATGCTGGCCTGGATTGGGAGCTTGGCAGCTTCATGAAGTGCTCACCTTTCTTGAACACCTCCCTGAGATTAGTTATATTTACAGCTGAATTAAGTATTCAGTGTTGCTCTGAGTAGTTTTCTTCGATGCTGTTAGTAGGCAGTGCTCTATAGAAAGTATAGTGGAGCTTTTTTCTATAGGTATTTTAGTCACTGTTTTTGAAAGGCAAATAGAACACCTTCAGTAGGAATGCTGTCACTTGTCACAGTGTGCATTAATTATGCTCTGAGGTGGTAAGCATACATTTAAACTTATTTCTTTAACTCCCACAAAGACTTCTGCAGTTAGCCAGCTCAAATATATTTGCTCAAAGCTGATGAAACTGTGTTGAGATGATTTTTATGATTTATATTTATGAAAGGTCAAGTTGATAAACTTAAAATCTCAGTTGTAAAATAGATGCCCTCACTGCTGTGTTCCAGAGTTGGGTGGGGGTCAGGCAGCCATAACTTGCCTGTGGGTGACATTTCTTACTTGAACAAGGTGACTTTGGAGTTGTGTGTGTAAGGTCAGGCACCTTTGGAGTGCACAGCCCTGGGAGACCTCTGGGTTTGGCTCTTCTGTGGCAGAGGGTCTCTGAGGCCTTTTCCATCTCACACTTCAGATTATGCAATTTTTCTGATGTTAGTGATCGCTCGAGGGGAATTTGGGGCTTTTACTGG
Organism: Neopelma chrysocephalum; assembly: GCF_003984885.1. NCBI lineage: Eukaryota > Metazoa > Chordata > Aves > Passeriformes > Pipridae > Neopelma > Neopelma chrysocephalum. The sequence continues at coordinate 621,796 of NW_020897813.1, read as the reverse complement.
AGGCCTGTGGATGAATCTGAGTGGATTGCACATCTTTTCCATAGAACAGTCTGTATGTTCTTCAGCTGCCTAATCTGCAGAGTAATAATTATTCTGATTAAGGCAGTGTATGACTTCCATGTCAGCAAGCCAGGGCATGTCTTTTGATATTCTTATTTTAGGCTACAGATAAAATCAGTGCAATAGTCTACTTGTATTTTTTGTTGAAGGTTATAATTTCAAACATAGGAGGCAAGACACTGACTGAAATACGGGTCCAGATTCTCAAGCACAAAATGACAGCCTGCAGAAAAAAGTGCTGCTTGCCAGGATGGGGTTGGTTGCTTAGCAATGAGCTTTTTATCTGCAAAGGGACCCAGAAAAGGGATCAGAGTGGTTTGAAAACATAGTTGGAATAAAGGAGCTTTTAAAGTCAGCAGAGTTTTTAACAATTTGGATGGAGTTCTAAATGACAAGACTCTGCAGAAGTTCTGGTTTATGAGTTGGGTTTGATGTGATTATTTAAGGCTTGCCCTCTCCTGCCTTAGAGCCTGCAGGCTGTACCACTAAGTGTGCAAGTCAGTGAGACCTGATAAGCTGATAAATGTTGGTGATGCTTTAGTAAACCCTGCAGTATTAAAGTTTTGTCTGCCACGTGGACATTTGAGGAGTTGCTGTGTGAAGTATGGTTCTCTTCCAGCTTCTGTCCATCTTGAGCATTGCCTCAATTTGTCATATTGTAATATTTTAAGTGCTGCCTCGGTTATTTCAAGGAAACATAAGGATCCAAATAAGCCACAGGCTGTATTGAAGATTTCTTAAACAGAGTTAAATCTTAATGTGAGACTGTGACCTTGGAGAGGAACTGAGTCCAGGGGAGAACATTAAATTGTGGGACCATAAAACTGAGTTCATTGTTTTTCATGGTTATCTGTGCCCCCTTGTGAAAAATGCTCTTCTGGTTGTCAGGATTTACTCGAGGTGGGTTGCAGGTGTCTTTGACCTGTATCTGCCTCTCTTCTGCAGCACTGGTTGCTGTAGTAGATGCTTAAGATCATGTGATAAGTGAGCAGCCATGTCACTACACATCTATTCTCTAAATTATAACTGATTTCAGCCTTGTTAATAGTTCAGATTTCAGGTGATCTTTGTGTTGAAGGAATCTGAGAAAGATTAGTCAGCACTGTGGATTTGTGTTTCATCTAAATACTGTGTGCTGTGCAGCCAGTGCATGGAATACCAAGCTTCTAGAATCAGCTAAAGCTAAAAATGTGCCAGAAATACAGTTGCAATCAATTATCTCTTTCCTTTTGAGTTGCAAATACTGTCTTGAGTTGATGATTGATTGTTTAAAGAAGCTGTCATTTATAAGGAAACTCCATCTAAAGCAGCAACCCTGTTTTGCTGTTGATTTATTAAATATGAAACACCAAGTGCTTGTCCCTTGTGTCCCCCCAGGTGGGTTTTCAAGCAGCTGTATGACAAAGGACTGGTGTATAGAGGTGTTAAGGTCATGCCTTTCTCAACTGCCTGCAACACCCCACTGTCCAACTTTGAGTCCCATCAGAATTACAAGGTGAGTCAGTAAATGTGTGTGTTATGTGTTGTAATCATATTTCTCTATTGTCTTCAGTTTGGATTTGAAAAGCTTTAATACTGATTGCTTGGTAGTACCTAAGCATGTCATTACATTCCAAGTTGGTAGTAAAAATCCAGGTAAATGGGTTAGCTTTTATCATGTTTTGCTGGATTTGTTTGGTTCACTTGATCTGAGCCTTTTTGCCTGTTCTTGATTACAACTTACAGATGTTTAAAGTACACACTTTGTTTTATTCTGGGAAATTACTCCCTCCCTGGGCTCTCAGGGTGGCTATTAAACTGTATTGAGTTTTATGCTAAATTTTTAGAGGAGAGCTGCAGCTGTCCTTGTCTGTGCAGATCTGAAAAGAGGAGGGAGTTGAGATCTTCTGTGAGGGGATTAATAAGTGATGTCAAAGACGGTGTAGCAGTAGGATAATGACTCTCTATTACTTTAGACTGGGAAATTCCAGGCAATGTTTTACCTAATATAATGCATGGTTTACTGGGACTTATAAAATGTTCCTTTAAAAGTGAATGACTAGATAAAGTAAGTGCAGCTTCTTGTTTGAAGTTACTCATGTTCACATATGTCAAGGCACAACTTGTGTCCCAGTTGTCCTAATTTCGTGTTAGTTTGTGGATAAAGGTTTTGCATCCTTTCCAGTCCTGACCCAGGCCTCCATATCCTTCTATCATATATCTTTCACTTCTATTATTGCAGTAGAGAACTAGCACAGATTGTACATCTGGTCTCTTTTACATCTTGCCTAAAAACAAGGCCAGTGTGCTGGCCAAAAACAGTGTTTTTAAAACAAATGTTTAAATAGAGTTGTAGTACAATGCAGCCCACAGATAATGGAGCTTTCAATATTGCTGAGGGGTATTTGTACTGTTTGTGATTTATGAAAGTGAGATTTGCAAAGATATCTTGCTATTTGTGACTGTCTGATAAATGAAGTAATTATTTTGCTTGTCCCTATTAGCTGACATTTCATATGGGCTCAGATTAATGAGCTGTGGTTAGAACAAAGACTATTTTATTTTTTTTTAATGTATGTGCCCCTTTTCCATAGAGCCAAAGCTCTTCTCTTTTCTTGAGTCTTAATGAAATATTTAGATGCTGTTTCTTACTCTAGAACCAGTAGAGTGTGTGGTGGGGGTGCTGCTCTGCCACTTCATGCAAAAATTATCCTTCTTGTCTGCTAGAAGTGGCATTTGAGGGCTGAAATGCTGAGGGCCGTGAGCTGGCAGGATTTGTTCTTGCTGAGCACAGTCTTTTTGGGGTGTAAGGCATCTGTTGGCTTTGTCACTGTGGAAATCAGCCTTTAGCTTCTGCTTATTGATCCTCTGGGAATTTAGACATAGGTCAGCAGCAATAGGACACAAGAAACATGTTTAGAAAAAGAGTGAGGTGTCTAATGTACATTTGAGTAAAGTGTATCAGCAGCTTGTGTGAAATTTAACTAAAGAAGCCCTGTCTTAGGTAGATTTGTAACAGATAAAACACTGTACAGTGCCATTACCTGGCAGCCTGGATGTTATTTTTTTATGCTTTGCCTGTTGTTTTCATCTACCTGATCGACTTGGTTTTCAGAAAATGAAGTGAGTGACCTGCAGTGCTGCTGAGCAGTCGGGGCAGACGGGGCTGTGCTGAGAGCTCGATCTTTGCCTGGTATTGAGCACAGTCCATGGGTTATGTAATATTTATGTTTTACTGTTGACTGCACCAGATGTTCACAGAAAATTCCCTCTGGAGCAGCCCTTAGCTCAGACATAAATAGCTGCCTGTCCCATGATGCCATTAACTGTTCCATGATGCTGGATGGAAACCAGAGCTCCTCGCACGAGACGTGCTGAGGCGACAGGACCTCTTGGTGTGGGTAGGGCCTGTGTGCATGGCACCCTCTTTCTGTTTGGCATTTAAAATGAAGAGTGAAAATTTCACATTTGCAGGATTAGGCTCGCTCTTACAATCAGTTTTTCATAATAGGTGAAATGTGAAGTGACTGAATAGGGTTGTATTCAGCTGAAAGAAAAACTTGTTTCCAGGGCATTGTTTTGACTCATTTGAAGGTGAAGTTTTATAGAGTAGCTGACAAAGGTCTCCTTCCCTGAGATTTCTTTTACTCCTAAATATTGATATACTCTTGTTTTTAAGTACCTCAGACTTTTTTCCCCCCTTGTTAACAACGATGAATCGTTTTATGTGATGTCTGTTCTTCCTAATCACTGGTTGTAGAGGAAAATATGGAAAAGGCTTTGTGTAGCAGTATCCAAGAAACTGCTGATTTTCCTGACGCTTGAGATTGATTCTAAACTTTTTAAAAGGGATTATAAGAGGTACCTGAGGGAACTGGCACTCAGTTCTCTTGGGCGTTTTGGCAGCGAATTCCCAAAATCTCGCTGCTAATCTGAGTTTTTAACCCTGTAACCTTGTTGGACTGACAGTCTGCACTGGTGTAACAGAGGAACTCTGACTGCTGCTCTCTTCTGGCTTTCTGATGCTGCCACTTCACCCTCTCCCACTGCAGTGATGAATGAGGCCAGTTGCAGGATGGGTGTGGGTGGATGACTGTAGTAGTTAATATGTCTTAGATTTGCATTTTCTCACTAATACAGGCAGTCAGCCTTTTTTGCCTCCCTCTCTTTTTTACCCTTTGGCTTTATCTTGTTTTTCAGGATGTTCAAGATCCTTCAGTGACTGTGAGCTTCCCACTGGAAGAAGATGCCAATGTTTCTCTGGTTGCTTGGACCACTACTCCCTGGACCTTGCCCAGCAATTTGGCCCTTTGTGTTAATCCAGAACTGCAGTATGTAAAAGTGAGAGGCAAGTGTTAGCTGAAGGTGACATAGAATAAACACTTCTTCCTTCAGTGCCTGTCAGTATGTGCTTGTGTTTTGTATTGTGAACTGTTTTATGCTAAATTGGTAGCACTTTGGGGCTGAATCAGTGTTAGTTTGAAGGATGAGATTTATTTCATATGGGGCTGATTTCTGACTGCTGTGCCCTTGTTATTTTACAGGTATTGTGAGGACTGTTCCCTAAAAAATATTGATAGGTGGAATAAAGAATAAGAGAGACAGTGAAGTGTGACTGGATGTCCATAGCTTTTTTTCTCTCTTCCTTTCTTGGGGCTCAGACTCATGAACAACTTGCTGCTCTGTGGCAGCTAAGTTGCAGTAACTGAACATCTCTGTACTCTTTACCCATAACAGGCCCAAGATGGCACATCCTGGTCTCAGCCTGGCTGGAATGTCTGTTTTTAGCACAAATGTAAGGCAGGGTGTTTTCTGTGGTTTCCAATATACGAGTACATTTGACTGAGTGCCTTGGCTCACTCATGGCCCAGTTGGTTGTGCCTGGCTGAACAGGTTGTGCAGGGAGGTGATCTCCTTCAGGAGAGCACCAGCACTTCAGGAATTGTGTGCAAGGACCATTTAAGGTGCCTAAACAATATAGGCTGTTGCTTTTCTTGTTACTGCTTCAAGGAGTTTTCCAGCATTTGCAGTTCCATTTTTTTCCAGTTGGCAGTGGAGTATGTTATGATGTGTCTTCCTTTTCACTTTGCAAAGGAATAGATTTTATCCTTGAAATGCAGTTGTCTTTAATGATACTGTCATCTACAAACACACCTCCCTTTTTTTTTAATTTAAATAAAATACTAGGTAGGAATTTCCAGTTCCAACATAACCATGTATGTCTAGTGTGTGCCTAAGGTGATATTAAACATGAAGTTGTGCAGGCCTTTACAGTGAACTCCATGTGTTTGGGTTTTCTTTCTTCTAAGAGAACTAAATATATGTCAGTTTTCAAAGGTTTTAACGTAACTTTGGTCATTTTACAAAGAATTGCTGAGTAGTTTCAGAAATAGCACCAGCACCTGCCTGAGATGCTGAGTTCTTGGGTTTAGATGTCTGTGGCCACTGCTGTGGGACAGTGACCCTGATTAAGTGGGCAGGGTAGCAGCCTGAATAAAATTTGTCATTGAAGTTAAAAAATCAGGGGTTTTTTTTTTGAGTAGAAAATGAGTTTCTTTCATAAAATTTAAATTTTTTTTTGTCATTTACTTCCTCTGTAAAGAAATCCAATCATGTAATTAACTGGAAGAGCAGATCTCAGAAAGGCAGCATGGAATGCAATTGTTGCACCCAATGTCCACTTAATAATATTGATTTTATGTAGTAATTGTCCATCTTGCAGTTGTTTCCCTCTGTTTCAGTTAGAAATATTGGAACTTTTCAATTGCTCTTTTGTTTGGCTCAATGATAGTAGACAAGATGGGGTATTTCTGTCTCTGGAACAGCAAAACACTCTGAAAATCAGTGGACTGGCTTTCATCCTGTGGCTTCTGTTTAAACCTAACTTTTGGAAAGTGCTCCTTAAAGTCACTGAATGGGGAAGGAGTATCTGGAAAGTAATGATTGATCAGCAGGATTATTGTGGGCAATTTTGTAGCTACACTGACACCATCTTGCATATATTGAAAGGTTTCATAATGGTGCAAATGAGGGGATTAAATCAAGATCTATGTAACTCTTTGTTTTATTTTATATTCTAGATAATGCCACAGGGAAGATTTATGTTCTGATGGAATCCAGGCTGATAGCACTGTACAAATCTGACAGTGAATATGAGATACTTGACAGGCAAGTCCATAAACTATTACACTTGCTAACTTGCAGTGTTTTCCTAGATCAAAAGTTAAACATTTCAAGAAGATGGATTTCCCTGCATGTGTGTTTCTTGCAAAAATCTATAAGAGATTGAAATTTACTGGCACAAATAGTTTTGTGTGTGAAGCTACAAATAGGATAAAAGTTTAGACTTAAACAAAAAAAAAAAAAAACAAAAAAATCCCCAAAACCAACCAACCAACCAAAAAAACCCAAAAAACCATCAAACTGGCTGTATTAAATTTGTTGATCTATTGTCTTTTGATTCCAAATCATTCTTTTAATGGAATACAATGAATTTACCTTCGGTCTGGTTGCAGTCATTCTGTATCCAGGAAAGCACTGAATAATTTTGGCCTTTTTTGGTGTGGTATTTTTGTCAGAACTGTGAAGAACCTGCTCTCTGAGGCAATCATACACATTTCAGATGTTGTTGCTTGTGTCCCTGGTTAGTTGTGTTTCAAACACACTCTCTCCAGTCTTTGATTTTTTAAACATGTCATTTTTTTTTTACCTCTGCCTATCCAAAAGGCTCCTGGCAATTTTTATTCTCCTTGCAGAGCAGAATATTTTTCTTCTTTCTGTATCAGTGCTACAGTCTTCTTAAGCTGATGTTTTTTTCCCCTCTTTGTTATGTAATAAATTAGTTCTCTCAAATGTGAGACAATTAAGAGGTAGCTGGTAGTTGAATGGATCTTTGAAAGATTTACATCTATGAGTATATAAATTCATGGAAATGAACTTTCCCATTTCTAATTTGAACTTTTTTCTTTCTTTAACTCATTTCCAAGTTCTCAAGCAGTCAGGCCCTTGAGGGAGAAATTCATGCAACTGCACCAAGTGCCAGGCTGAGGTCAGGGAATGATCTGATTGAAAATGTTGTGTTTGAAATCATCTGAACTTCCTGAGTGCTCTCAGACTTCCCACCCTCCCTTCAGACCTGACTTTGCTCTCCCTTTTCCTCCCAGGCTTTAGTATGGGAATTTACTTCCCCGTTTCACTGATGAGGTGGGTTCCACCTTGATCAGGATACTTCCAGCTACTTTGGACAAATGGATTGGTCTGGGTGTATTACCCCAGTTTTGGCCAGGGAGTGGCTTGTTTTATTTAGCAGGGGTAGATATGAAATGATTGAGGAGTGTTTTCCTCCCCTTGCATTGCATTTCAGTCCTTTTGCGTATTAAACATTTAATTTCTTTACACTGTTTTCCACTGTTGTCTCTCTTTGGATTCTGGAAAATTCAAATTCTGGACTGTCCAGACTAGAGATTTTTGGAGTCTTGGCAGTGAAGAATTACTATAGTGCTGTTAAATGAGTCTTATTAGTATAACTGAGGTCACAAGAAGGCAGCACTATGTAAGTTTTCAACTTGAAGTCCAGGACTTCAATAAACAAAATGATAATCAGGACTGTGATCCACAACCTTTACCTTTCACTGACTTTCTGTTAAATAAGAATTTAACTGCCCCCTTTTTTTTTTTAAGCCAGTTCTAGTGCTTCACATTCTGCATCTGAGCATTCCCATGTCTGTGTGGCTGAGCACTGGGATGCTTTTCCCTCATCTGATCCCGATTAAGCACCTCAAACATTCCTGAGGCTGTTTGTAATATAAAATATATAAACCATCTGCAGAGCTGTGGCTTAAAATAGAAGTCTGCCCTCTTCCTAGAGGATATCGTGTGTGCTGAACTGAGGAGTCCTGCTCTTTAACTTGGCATTAAATACTGCTGGAGGTGCTTTGTGTGCCATGAAACAGCTTTGAAGAGTTCCCTACTTTGAAGTAGTCAAGTGTTTTATGGTTTGACCATTGTTTGGGAAGTTGCAGATCAAGAGCATAGGGAAGGACCACAGCTGTGACACAGTTAGTTATCCCATCTGTTAGATTAAGTTATGTTTTAGGTAGATTCTTTTTTCTGAAACTGGACAATTTAAGTGCTTTCAGGAGAGTTCTGAGCTGTGAATCCCAGCCTAATCACTGTCTTTGTCAGCTGGTGTCAGGAGCCTGAAGGGAGCCACATCTACAGGCTCTGTCTGTGTCTTGCATTTCTTGTCTGGCTCATTTGGTCCCTCAGTTGTCCCTGTCTGTGTTGGATTGTTCTCTGAGATGCCCATGGAGAGTTTGGATGCCCAGTTTTAGCCTAAGGAATGAGGCATCTGAGCTTTAAAGGCTGCAATGCCCCATTTCACAACCTTCTGTGCACATCACCTCAGCTGCTTTGGGTCAGGGCTTATTCAGTTCTGTTGGACATGCTGGGCTAAAGAGCTTCGTTCTTAGGAATAACACACAATTGTTTTATCCAGAGGCTTCTTGCCCAGCTTTACTAGAAAGAAATTGTCATTAATGCTTAATTCGTCTATTAATTTACATTGATTGCTTGATTGAAAGTCCATCAGATAGAAGTGTACCTGATGACTTTTAGCAGAGGTGCATTGAGAGACATTGGTTTTTTTGTCTAAGTCCAAACTGCCAAAGAGGCATAGAAATGGGAAGCAAATATTGAGGGAATGCTTTTTCTTCACTCTTATGAAATCAAATTCTCTCAGGGATGGGGAAAAAGTAAATAGGAAAAAAGCAATTTTCGAGTTGTTAATTTGTTTTCATGTAAATCTTTTTCCTCAGGTTTCCTGGTATTGCTCTTAAAGGCAAGAAATATAAACCACTCTTTGAATATTTTATTCAGGTAAGATGAACAAGTTTGGTGTTTGTCACAGGATGCAAAGATAAAAATAAAACCCATTCTCAGTATTCCTTGTTTATATAAAAAAGTCCTGTGTCCTAATAACAAACTCCAGGTTGTACTGAAGTACTTTAAATCCTAGTTAGAGGTTGAAAAACAGAATGCTTTTTTCTGTATTTTTTCCTTCAAGTTGTAAATACACCTAGAGTAAGAATTCAGTGATAAATAGAAGTTTGATTTCTGATTGCAGAGAAACTTTCAATACAAATTAATAAATGGGCAGTATTCTCTCAGCTTCTCATCTGTTGAGCTGCTCTTGTCAGCCTATTAAGTCCACAAGTTTTATCTTCACAAGAGAATGACTTTGGCTGTGAATAAGTCATAGACATGTCATGGTTTCATTGAAGAGTTAAAAGCCTTTGCTGGAAAACCTACTGATAGATCAGATTTATATGGATACAGCATTTAAACACTGCATTAAGTCTGGTGTGGTTAATGGCACTACAGATAGTAGAATATGTAGCAATAGGAGAGGGGGTAGAGAATTTTTATATTTTTTTAAACAATCTGATTAAAAATGGATTAAATTCTTCCAAGAGAAGAAGTAGCTTTACAGCACTGCTGGCCAAGCAGCTGGGAGCTCGTGTAAGGGATTTGGTCACTTGTGCCACCATCTGTCCTGAAGCCTGTGCAGGAGTCAGGGTGAGAAAACCTCTGTAGGGAGCAGGGACTGATACTTCCAGTGAAAAGTCAAACACAGCTGAATCTGAAAAATTGCACTGTGGATGGAAAGGTTTGGAATGGACACATTTTGTGAGTCCTGCTGTACTTGTAAGGAGCAGATGGGCATCTTACCATTTTTTATTTTTTATTTAGAATGGATGTCTTATCTCAAAATATCTCTCCTCAGAACAAGCCAAATCTAATATTTTGTAACATATTTGTTCAGCTGTGACTGCAGTAATATTTTTTTACTATTTTTGGATTAAGGAATTGAAAATAGCTCTTTATTTTTCATTAGCTATGTCCTGAGCACACTGAAAATTGTCAGATCTTTTCTTGGCAATTTTTTCTGGATATTCTTTTTTTTTTATTTGATATTTACCACCCTCTTATTCTGTGGAGGAAATAAGGAAAATGTGTAAGAACAATCTATATAAGAGTGTAGACTATACAAGAAAACTTCTTTTTTTTTTTTTAAAGTTAAGAGGTATAGTGGCATAAAAAAAAGCAAGGGGAGTCCTGCACCTTTCTTGGTTGTATCCTCACGTTCAGGAGTGTATTGTTTGCAGTCTGTTAAGCACAGAAGTGTGTGAAGATCTGTGGCTTGAAGAGTAATTGATTTTAAGGCCTTCTAGAGGTGTTGGATTTAATCACGTTTGACACTGTTCAAATGGAGGATACAGCCTGGGTGTCTGGGCTATAGGAAATCGTTAAATGTCAGGAATGTCACATTTTACTGTGTCACTTATTTACAGTGCAGCTCTTTAGTCTTGTGTGTGGCTTGTGACTCTTCTGGGTTCTTAAGAATTCTGTTTTGATGTATGTGTGTGTATATGTGTATATATATATATGTGAAACCCTTCTTTTTGTGTTCCAGTGCAAAGATAAAGGTGCCTTTTCTGTGGTGGTGGATGGTTATGTGAAGGAGGAGGAAGGCACAGGTGTTGTACATCAGGCTCCCTATTTTGGTGCTGTGAGTATGAACCACACAACTGCAATGTTAATTTTGTCCCACACACCTATCTTGGCTTTCCAGCTCCTGGGGACTGTCTGTCAGGGTGATTGATGTTAAACGGTCTTCCCATTTGCTCCTTACAAATGTGAGAATGCCATGTAGCATTGTATTCTAACGAGCTCTTCTAGCAAGGCTTTTGTGTCCCTTGATTTTGGTTATTGTTGTGGGATGTGAACTCACCGTTGTGTCTTCTGAGTGCCACTGATCTCAGCTTTTCTGGAAGTCTAAAGTTAGAGCTTGGAGAAGGACTGAGCTGTGGCACTGATGGTCCAAACTGGCTTTGCTAAGTGGTAATTTAGGATGGTAACAGTTCTGCTCAGCACACTGCCCCTCTTCAGCATTTCAATGTCATTACTCCCTGGGCTTTTAGAGAATGAGAAAATGCTTTCACTGCTTTTGTCCTGAGACTTCATCCCTTGGTGTGAAAGGATTTTGTTGAACTCCATTCTTTTTTTTTTCTGCCTTTATTGTCCTTTCTCTCAGTCTGTTCTTTTCAAGGTTGAGAGGAATAATTTTTCATGGATTTAATCATTCCAGTTTTTAGACACATGAATTAAATGCACTACTTTAGGCTTATTGTCCTTTTTGTATCATGTCCTGTCTTCAGCCATTATCCAAAGATGCCCTCAAAAAACTTGCAGTAGAGCTGCCAGTGCCTAGCAATTAGCAATCCTTGGACCATGAGCTCTCTCATAATTTCCAGAAGCTGTTGGCATTAGGAACAGACCTCTTTGTATTCATGTGAAATAGCCCATCCTTTTCCGTCCTTTTTCCCCTGCATTTTTCTGAAGGGTACATCCATTGTGGTGGTGTTTCCCTTGTCAAGATGAACACTGATATGAAAAGATGTGCCAGCTTAATATAGCTGTGAATAAAGGAAATTAGGCTGGGCTATGTTAGCAGTTAAAAAGAAATTAATGGTAACTGGAGAAGTGTCTTAGGGAGTGTAAACCTGTCCCACTGCTGCTCCTCAGACTCTTCCCTATAGCTAAACCTTGGATTTGCCAGAGGGTGAGGGACAAGACTTGATTTTGAGTCAGGAGCTCTTGCTGTAGGAGGTGAAGGAAGGGAAGAAGCTGCCAGTAGAGCAAGAGCTCTGGAAGAACCTTTCCCTTGGCTGCTCTGTTGGTGGTTTGTGTGTTTGCACAATACAGTGAAGTTGTTGGAAAGGATGACTGTCCAGTCAGAGCAAGGATTATCTGCCCTCTTTTATTTGGTTATGTTATAAGCCCACTGAGATTTGTAAACACAGAGGGGAAAAAATACCTTTTCTCTCTCTTTCTCCCTCTCCCTCTCTCTCCTTGAAAGTTAGCAGTTACTTTTAAAACCTTTTCATTAAAATATCATGAGAATATCAGTTAAATGCTCTGCAAAGAAAAAAGCACATAAAACGTTTGTATGAGGAAAAAGTACACAGACATCACAAACAGAACTTTGCACTCCTTAGCTGAGGAGAGGTTTGACTTGGTAATGCTTGAAACAAGGACCTGAGTCAACTCCTGTGCTGCTTTTAGGAGAAAATTGCACAATATATATTGCACTTAATACTGCTGCCTTTTTCTTTTGGGATGCACATAGTTCAGTGCTGAGAGCCCACAGATGATTTCTGCTCAGAAAGGCTCACAGAGGGTCCTGGTTTGGGTGCAGTAATTCAGTGTACAGTAGGCTCTGTGTAGAATAGAATGTTACAGAATTGGCATTATATGTTGGCCTTTAGACAAGCTCCGATGAAAGGGGCATAGTTCATGATGGCAGACAGGACTGTCTTCCTGATTAATTGGCTTCTCTGCACCTTCCTCTGCTGTTGTGTTGAAGGTGAATAGGAAAGGGGTAAGTAGAGCAGGAGGAAAGGGTCAGAGGAGAAGAAATAGAGCACAGTCCTTCACAGGAAGCCTCATAGCTTGTCTCTGTTCCTTTCCATCATCACTATAAATAAGTCCCTTTGATAAATGGAGATGGAAAGTAAGTTGTTTTTTTTTTTTTCTTTAATCCTACTTACTGACTCATGTTCTGTATTGCTGATAGCTTAGAAATGTATCCTTCTCCAACAAAATAGAAAGTAAAAATTCACCCTCATTTAGTTCCAGGATATGTAGTTTTGTTGCCTTGTGATGCATTTGCCAAATACAAGCTGACACAATATCAGAACACTCTATTATTTCAGTTCAAAAGGCATCAAAATTAAAGCTCACAGAACAAGACAAACCTATATTAAAAACTCTGTAAACTCATTGTACCTCCAGATTAACATGACACTAAAATTCAGCTGCTCAGGCATTTCATCAAATGTAGATGTACCTGCAGTCAACTTTAAAAGCTTTGGTACCATTTTAATTCACACACAAATTTTTAATTTGCAATACTTCTAGTGTATGTTCAGACTGAGTCACACAATTTTCATAGATCTGCTACTGATGCACTTTCAGTGCACTGCAAAAACGTGCCTGTTTTTTGTTGGGGTGCTGAAGGTGAACCTTTGACTTCACGTTTTTGTTGTTTTGTTAAAATTTCAGATGGAAAAGCTTTTGATTTCTCATCAGTGAGCTGTTTAATAGCTTCTACTTCATTCATTTTGTGCGTTGCAACTTTTATATGTAATCTTTTGAGAGATTTAATCATGGCAGGGGTACAAAAGTGAACACTATGACTTCTATCCTGGAAAGAATTGATATTTGTTTTAGCTTTTATTTGAGTTCATCATTTGTGGATTTCTGTGTGTGTTGTGGTTACTGAAGCAAATCGTCATTAAATCAAGTGGCAGGTCAGTCTGGAGAACTTTTCCGTTCAAGTTCTTCAAAAGAAAGGAACTAACTGTAGAAAGCCAGAGTGGCAAAGCCCTTTCTCTATCATTGGGTGCACCAGTGATGCAATGGAACTGAGGCACCTCTTGGCTGGGGTCCTGTGAGGTGGCAGGTTTGTTTTGATGTCTGGGCAGGGTTGTGAGCGTGCCAGGCTTTGTGGTCTGTGCTGGCTGCTTGTTCAGAGTCTCTAACAGCTCACTGCCAAGGCTGACGTGTGCTCTGTCATCTGGCCTGTGTTTGAAACCCTGCTTGCAGCACCTCAGCAGTGACAGCTGATGGAAGGGCTCAGCTCAGCTCTGTCGGCTGAAGGGGCTGGGGGATCAAGTGGAGGCTGAATAAAGCTGCTGGAGAGGGGGGAGAGGCTGTGCTCTGGTGTAAAGGAGCTGCAGCTGAAGTGCTTGGTTGTTTCTATGTGTAATTCCTTGGTGCATCAATGGACCAACTTCCCTGTCTCTGTGTATGAGTTTTGTCTGTATGAGCAGCATCTGGCAGATCTGGCTTGAGGGAGCTGGTGGCCACAGGGACTGGTGGGGAGGGTTGGAGGTACAGGATGAGGGCCACTGAAGGGATCTGGAAGCCCTGCCCTGGCACTCAAAGCTGGCTCCTCACCTGTGTTGGTTTGGTCTGGGGAGTTCAGTGGAGCACTGGCCTGTTGAATCCTTATTTACACACTTGCTGCTGGTGTGGTTTCCTTGACCAAGGTGCACAGGTTGCTTTAGAGTGCAACTCCTGGGAAATAGCTGCTGTGTTTAATGTCAGGTGAATGAGCTGTCAGCACAGAGGAGGGAACAGTGCAGCTGCTGCCAGTTTTGGCAGGTGGGGTCACTGCAGCTTCTGTTTGACACTGCACAGACCTTCAGGTTTTGGCCCTGGAGTCTGTGGTTTTCTTCATTTTGTCAGAGCAGTGACAGAGGAACCTCTGAGATTCCAAGAAGCCTGGATGCAGCTTAGGCAGGGCCTTCTTATTTGAGGAAAATGAAGTGATTTGGGGAGTGTGTTGGTCTGCAACTGTTCCCTTCTCCCTTCTCCTCCCACTCCAAATAATGTTCTCTTGCCTTAGGGTGAGAAATTGGGTCATCTGGGTGGTAATTGGTTAAGATGTGGATTTACTGTGACTTCAGACTTTAAGTTAAAATCTGAACCTTTCTGTCCCGCTACTAATTTTGTTTTAATCTTTTCTACAATACCATTATTGTGTAATGATGTTCAGGGAAGTCTGAAGTGACCCTCTTTTTTTTTTTCTTTCTCTTTTTTTTTTTTTTTACTTCTTACTTGTACAGGAAATTAAAAATTTAAATGGAGACTGGCCAGGAAAAAACCAACCATGTCCATGTGTGGTTCTTGGTCAGTAGCTTTGCCTATGGGCCAACAAAGTTTGAGAAATACAGATTTAAAGGCTTTGGATCTTTTAAGGCGTTCAGAAAATGGGATTTCTTATGTGAACTGCCAGAATTAGATTGATTAAAACAACCTGCCTTCTGAAAAATGCTGTGTAGGCTGGTGAGCTGAACAGAGCTCTGGCTGGGACAGAGGATGATGTAGTGGTTGGCAGGTTCTTTGCTATGCAGTGGGAGCCTGAAGCTGTTCACTGCATGTGTGTGTGTATTTACACACATAAAATACATGTGTGTGTATATATGCATTTATGTATGTAAAAAAACATGCACATATCCCCTCTACTAGGTGAGAGACCCTATAGTATGAAGAAATCATAGTTTTTCTGATGAATAAAACTTTAATCCTACAGTCTTTTCCTTGCACATTTGGGATAAGTGAAAGCTGAGTGTTTTGCTGTTCTTGCCCAGCCAGTCATCACGTTTTCTATTTAATATTTAAATTCTTGTTTTGGGAATGGATATTTTAACCACTGCTTTGTATTTCTACAACTTGGTGCTTGTCTCTTGTAGGATGATTACAGAGTCTGCATGGATTTTAATATCATTCAGAAAGATTCTGTGCCCGTGTGTCCTGTTGATGCATCTGGCTGCTTCACAGCAGAAGTGGCTGACTTTGCTGGGCAGTATGTGAAGGTCAGTGGTTTGGGAGAAAGTAAATTACCACTTTATTAAAGATAAATTTTATGTATAGTAGAAATGTTCTTGTCTTTCTCTGAGTAGGTTTGTCTGCAGTGTGTGCCTGGTACGTGGATAAATTAAAATGTGTTTTAACGTTTGCAGCAAGGTTGGATTTGTTTATTACAGTAGCTGAGAAATAAAGAATTTGAAGTGTAAGTAATATTGTGTATCTGTGGTGAGAGGGGAAAGGTGTATCTCCTGCTTGCATCCACTGCAGAAAGAGCCTCACACTTGCCTTCTTCCTTTCAGAAATGTCATGTACACAGTCTGTGGGCACATGTGCCTCCCTCACGTCTGGGTGACTCTGAATTCACACGTCGTCATTGAGTTTCTACCAGCCAGTTAATGTTACATGACCTGTTAGAAGAGAGAAATCCAGTCATTTTCCCCTCTTGTGGGATGTGTTGCCATGTGAATTTACTTGCCAGTAGATGCAAGAGAATCCATGTAAAAGGAACCCACGTGAACTCCAGATTGTTGCAACTACAAATCCCTAGTAGGGAGTGCCCCTTAAATTCCATGTCCTAAGAAAATAATTTGGTTGTAGTCCTGCTGTTACAGTTTGATAGCAAAAGCATGTTCCTGTAAACACAATTTACTTGAAAAAGACTTAAAAAATTTTGTGTTGCATTTGAACTTGATCAGCTGCCGTTGCTTCCTGCTATATATTAAGGCAAGTAGAACACTGGAGGCTCCATGTTTGGTTTCTTGCTGGTAGAAATCTGAGCATAAGAGTCTTGGAAAATATTCTTATGATGCTGAATTTTTAGCTTATGGATATTGCTGTATCATAAATCTGTGTGTATTTTCCCCCCTTAATGTCGTATTGACGCTTATTTGTTCAGTAGATGGTCTTAAACTATTAATATACACCTTTCACTTCCAGCTTAACATGTAAACCCTGGTTAGTTAGTGAGGTATTTATTATAAATAAATATACATTATCAACCTCTGAAATTCAGTCACATTAGAGGAATGTGGTGTAGGGAAGTTTAAATATTGGGTAAGAAGCACTATGTGACTTCCACAAAATCAAAAGAGTCAATAAAAGGTTTAAGATATTAAATAGTGTGAGTGCTGGCTTGTATTGGTGCTACAGAAAATTTGATTTTTGTACATAGTTGTGTGTATATGGAAACAGAGTTAAGGGTAAAAAAAGGCCTATATACCAGTATTTGGAGAGCAAATAACTTTGGAAATTTAGTGTTTTATGGTGCCTCTGTAGTAAATGTATAAATTGTATAGAAGTGCTTTAGATTTTTTTTTTGTGTGTGTGTGTGAATGCTGGATTACTTACAGGGGTTTTTTTCATTAATTTGGGTGTTGGAGACAAATCCTGTAGGAGCTCACTGAAAGAACGAAATTTGTGTTCCAAGGAAAATCCTCTGTTCTCTTTTTAGGACGCAGATAAGAACATCATTAAGGTACTGAAGGAGAAGGGCCGACTGATCCAGAGCAGTAGTTTTAAGCACAGCTACCCCTTCTGCTGGAGGTAAGGACAGAGGCACATATGGCTTTGAGACTGAGGGTTCTGACACAGAACTTCGTCAGGTTTGTCTCACTTTTACCCCTCCCTTGACCTGCTGAATTTTTTAACAAGACTAAAAGTAACATGAGTCCAGATTATTGATTTAGGAGAGCTCCAATTTTGGTTCAGTAATCAAGTAAATTAATTTTTTTTGCCAAAATCTGATGAATTTAAATGTAGGACTGAAAATTTTTTCTGTTATGATTTTACAGGTGTGTTTTTTTAACTTGTGTGTCCCATTCTTTAGTGTTCCATGTACTACCTTTTGGAGATGGCTATAAAAAGTCTAAAAAAGCTGATTTTTTTCTAAGCAGCTGAGTGGTGGGAAGGGATTTTTTGGTACACTTCGTATTGTATCCAAATAAGTTTATCACAGAATGTTTTCAGATGTTTGTGTTAAAGCTTTCCATGTTTTGGATAAAATGGCTAAATTATAGTTGTTATAGTTACTTCTTTTCAACCTTGTAAAATGACTTCTTTCTTTGGAGTCTGGTGGAGCCCAGTTGCTTATAGCATGGAAACATCTGTATTTTTGATTAAAATGGAAGTGAGCATTTGCCACTGCAGGGGGTAGTGAGTGTAACACATAAATAGGCTTTTCTGCTCTGAGCAGAATTCCCCTGGTCAGGAATAGCAGTTGATTTGTTCATGGACTTCTTGGAAATGTTTGATTTTGCCAACTAGAAGTTCCAGATTAGCTCTGGAATATCAGGGAAGTGGAATATCAGGAATCTTCCCTGTCAGACTGGGAATCTTGCATGTGGAAGTCTCCATGGGCCTTCAGATCAGTGAGCAAATGTAAGTTTTGGGTGTGAGGAACACAGGCTAGACAGATTGAATCTGGAAATGAAGTATGTTTTTATTAGCATCCTCTCTGGTTTGAACTGTATGTACAGTTGCTATTGCAAAACTGAGGAGAAAAAAAAATCACCGAACAATGTCAGATTTAAAAAAAGAATCTTCAGTAATCTGTTAGCAGGAGTGTTGTATTAAACTTATATTACAAGTCAAGACACATTTAAAATACCTAATTATCTGAAATGGCTTGAAGATTTTAAGTCATTTCTGATGCACACAGCATCTGTACCTAAATAACTGTGATAAAAGCTCTTCTCTCTGTCTGGCTTTAACACTGCCAGGTGAAGTGTTTTAACAGTGTGCATTTATCTTTCATCTGCAGCAAGAATAACCTTTGCTTGCTGTTGAATAACAGGATTGGTTTGTTTCTAAGAGCTGCCTGGAGGAAGAAGGGGAGTTGCTCTTTGAGTGTTATGTCCTTGTTGATTTGGGACAGTTTTTGAGGAATGCAAGCCCCAAATCAAGCAACACTTGTGTTACTCTTATGTAGCAATTCAAATATCCAGTCATGGCCTTCTGAGACAAACCAGGATTGGAGAAATGCTGATTCTGAAGAACATCCTTATTCCTGCCACTCTGTTGACATTTTTGTTGATTGATGATAAGTTGCAGGCAGCACCTAGCAGCAAATTATCTGGTGGGAAGAACAGAACAATGGATTCTACTTGAAAAGCTCATTTCACTGCCATCACAAATCAAACCATAATTGGAATATGCTAAAAGTAGAAGAGTAGTTCTTAACTTTGAACATAGTTATAAGTTATTTTGATTAATGTAAGAAAACTTTGAAATCAGGCTCTTCTTCTAAATGTACATGCTTTTTGCTGAAATCAGGCAGCTGTTGAATACTTGGTATGTTGAGAAATTTGCCTTATTTTTACATATAATGGAATTAGGGTCTTTCTCTACATTTTCTTGTTACTGTGTTATGTAATACTTTTCTGTCAATTAAACTTTAGAATACAGAAACAATAACTTGGTAAGCACACAGTAGACAGTTTTCAGTTAAAATTTGTCTTTATTGGAATTGCTGAAGATGGGGAACATTGCTCAGATCCACTCTGTGCACATGTGAGATCTTGAGTCTGAATGGTCTGGGCAGCAGTTTAGCAACTGGAGTAGCAGAGCTAATGAGCATGAGAGCTGCAGTGTCCCTCACAGCTACTGCCTGCCATTCCACTGGGGAGCAGTTTTGGGAAGCTCTACCAGTGACAGATACAGAGCTTTGTCTTTTCCAAGCCAATGAAGGCAAGGCCAGGAAGCATCTCTCATAGCATGTGCTCAATTACTAATCATTTGGTTCCTAAATTACAAGAAAATGGAGTAGGAGTAAGATCACAAGTTATTATAATGTGATTACTCTGATATATTTCTAAAGGATCTGTTTGTAAGGAGAACAAAACTTTGTTCGGTTGAGACAGGGAGGAAGGTTTAGGCAGGAATTTTATAATCATCAGCCTCTGATTTAAGGTCTGTCTGGGTGATTTTGCCCTTTGTGTTGATGGAAAACACAACCCAGCAGTGGATGTTTCTTGTTTGATTGTACATCAAAGAGTTGAATCCGGGTTCAATTCAACCTTCTCACCACCCATGAGGGGCAGAAATGTGGAAGATGTCACTGGTTGAGCAAATTTTAGTGTTTTGTTCCCTCCTGTCTCCTGCCGAGGCACTGCTTGGCAGCACAGATGGAATAAAAAAGTCTTCAGGGAAACTGTGCCATCTCCTCTTTCTTACTGCCATCAGGTAGGTGGAGCAGTACTCTGTGGGTGCCCTGGAATGGTTCTCAGGTGTTACAAACTTAGTGTCAGGTTGAAAGCCCGGGAAATGGGTCCTGCTTGTCCCTTTGTCACAGATCCCTCCCGTCTGAAGCTGCTCAGTGCACTGAGGCTTGTGTGCAGCCTGTCAGCTGCTCTCTCCTCACACAGGTTGGGTGCCAGTTTGTTGTACCAACCTTCTCTCTGCAATATGTTAAGACCATGTGAGAAGATGTTGTTACCAGGTTTTATTCTCCTCATTTCCAGTTACTCAAGATCTTGTGATGGCAATTCATCATTCTTTAGCACTTCTGAAACAAGATGCTCAGTGAAACTCAAATACTTCTGGAGGACCTTGTAGCTTGGGGAATACTTTCTTTCTTACTGTGATCTTGCTGCTGTGTGAGGAGTGAACTGAACTGTTCCCCTTTTTAGGTGTTAGGCCATAATTTGAGAAGCAAACTATTCTACCTAGTATGTTTGCATTTAATAGCTTGGACACCACTACATTAATATTACTTTGAGCTCTTACCATTTCCTGTGAGGTTATAGATACTTTAACACCTGAACAGATTGAAACATATAGGCTGTAGTTAAAAGGAAATCTCTTTTGAAATACAGTATTAAGAGAAGCAGTGTGGGTTTTATTATTGGGCTTTATGCACCGAGTCCAGGTTTTAAGGTTTGAAAAATCTTTGCTGTAGGTTTTCTTCTGTTGGTCAGGCAGGTGCACCTTTAGCAAGTGCTTGGGCAGTAGCAATTTTAATTTGCATTATAATCTCCAGTGGTTTCTGCATTCCCAACGAGTCCTTCCTATGGATATAAGTAAAATTAATTCAACTTCTAAGCTGGGTTATTTGTAGCAGTGACTGCACACAGGAGATAACAGTAGTTTCTCATGGTCTTTGTGAGTTATTGCTGAGCACATCTATTGCCAAGTTCTGTAGCAAAGTGACTTAAACTAAAGTAATATTTTTAAGCAACATTTTTGTGGGGTGGATTGATGGTAAGGGAGAATGAGCTTCTTGACCCAGTGTTGTTGGAACTGCTCTGTACCTATAGACAGATTCCATTCCCTAGGGTTCAGTCTCCCTCTTAGAGTTGGAATAATGAGATGGATGTGAAGGACTAAAAATGTCTGAGGTCTCCTATAGTGACTTGTGCCCACTGTTTGATCACAGGATCCTTTAGAAGGATGTTATGCTACTTGAACAGCTAATCAAGACCTTAAGCAGTTGTGTTCTGGAGCAGATAAATCAGACTGGGTTGAGACAGTGCAGTCAGATGCATAGAGATATTAATTTTAGTAAGTAATTTAATGAATTTATCAGTCTTTGTGCTCTGGCCTATAGTGTCTGCATTTCTAAGCAATCCCAAGTTGTGAAACTGCTCTTCTCCCGTATGGATTTTAGTTTATTGCTTTTTGAAGTAAGGAATGTGTTAAGACATCTTTAAAACTTCTTTTGTGTGCTTATTTGGATCTCTTTGTTCCTTTCTCCTTCTGGAATGGGACTTTTTTCTAGTTAACCCTGGGTTCTGTTACTTCTTCTTGATTTATGATGATTATTTTAAATGCAAATAGTAAAAAACCATAATATTTCCTGGCTTTTCAGGTCTATATACACATAAAACAAGATGCAGATGAGCTCACGTGGAAGACTCAAATATGACTCATTAGTTACTGAAGTTCATGTTGTTGTATTATGTAGGAGCACGAATTTCAAATTCAAGTATTGTGTGAACATTCTCATGATTACTGTTGCTATACAATTTCCTTGATTTACTGCATTTGGAGGCTATTAATTTTTTTTTCAGGATTTAATTTTAAAATGGTAGCTCACATAAACGTAACAGTTTGCGTAACTTAAATAACAACACAAACCCCAACCTTTGTAACTGTGATTAATATATCAGGAACAGTGAATTCAGTCAGTGGAAAGGGGGCTGTTGTGTATAAAACCACAGATTACAGAGCACTTGATAAATAATTCAGCACTTAAAAGGGTTTTGTTTGTTTTGCTCCCTTCCCAATCACCTTCTTACAGGTCGGATACTCCGTTGATATACAAAGCTGTGCCAAGCTGGTTTGTCAGAGTGGAGCACATGGTGGAGAAGCTACTGGAGAATAATGCTCAATGCTACTGGTAATGTCTCCTGCATGTATCTTTTCCCTTTGCCTGGAGTGTGCTGGAATTCTACAAAGCTCTTTCACTGTTAGTGTGCTAACTTTGTATTTCCATTCTGTCCTTTTGAGCCATTGCTACTGGAATGGGGCTGGGACCAGCTTTAAACAGTGTTTTATCTCAGTTTTATCAAGTCAGGTTGAGTAATTACTTGTAATTTATAGTGAAAATACACTACAGGATCATTAAAATTGTCCTCAAGTCATATTATACAACCCTAAGCAATTCAACATGGGAGAAACTGCAGAAGCAGGAAAGTGCACAGTCAAGCTTCCCAAAAAGCTCCACCTGAGAGAAGAATGTAGGCAGCTTAACTCTGGGTATATATTGTTCCTAAATAAACTAATTTTTAGATAAGTTTTTCCTTTTCATCTAGTTATTGCAGATGAGGTTGATTACTTTGTCCTAGGTGCGTTTGAAGAAGAAAAAACACTCCCAAGCCCCCCTTCTCTCAAAACACCCACAAAAAATCCAACTTCTGCTTGTGGAACTGTTGTAAGTAAACTTGGTTTCAGAGGTTTAAATAAGAATTTTCTACTGATGGCCAAAATCACATCTTTATATGTATATAGGGAATGTGAAAAATGCATGAGAAATTAATGTAGAAAACAACAGGTAAGTTTTAAGTAAAATGCAGTATTAAATTAGAAGTCAGAGGAAACTCTTAGTGCTGGTGGCTATTTTGAGAGTCAGTCATGGTTTTGTGGTGTGTCAGCAACAAAAGGATCTTATCCTTTTGCACCTTCATAACCTTTATTTTTATTTCCCTTTCTCTCATCAATAACTTATGCCTGGAAGGCTGAAACCAGGTGGGAAAAACTTGGAGATTAAAACCTCATTCAGTCTTTCCTTTTTGAGGGCTGTGAGGAGAGTTGGGATCCCACCACTCTTCCACCACAGGTACCTCTGACAATGTTAAAGAAGGTGACTCAACTTCCAGTGAGCAATTACAGCTTAGGCTGTGGGTTTTTTTTCCTGGACAGTACTTAGCAATTAAATTCTCCATGAGCAGCTTTTGCATAACTGCTTACGTGGTACAAGCACTGTAAATACTGAAAGATGTGGGGAAAGTTAGTGATCCATAATAGACCATCCAAAAATGCTGCAGCGTTGGTTTGCTGATCAGCACATGCCCAGTCTGGATATGGAAGAAGAGTTTATAGATTAGTAAGTGTTGCTTTCTGTTTCCCATAGCAGAACATACTGTGAACCTTCTTTGGGGGAAAAATAAGCTGGAGAGGCGGTGAAAGTGTTTGTTCTTGGCTTTAATTAGCTTCCTCAAGATGCTTTTACTGTTGGGATGACAGTAGACCTGCATGCTTAATTCTCACATGAACATCAGAAAAGTGGAATGATCCTATTAAGGAAATGTTTGAATGGGTGAGGTGGTTTTGCTTTTCCAGGAGGCAGAGCTTCAAGGAGAAGCTGCTGAGTGACCTCCATTCACCCAGGAGACATTAGTAAGGGTTAGTAATCAGTTTGAACCTTGCCTCTCATACATATTTGGGGTTTCAGTGGTGGTTTTTTTAAGTGCTGAGTAGTGGGGACACAAGTGGAAACAAATGTAGGAGCTGCTGTTCCAAAGGTTGGGTGAGGAGAGCAGGCAATTAAGCCATTTGGCAATATTCAGTGTACTTGAAATTAAAGGAACCCTTTGTCCTTTAGGCAATTCTGGAGTTTCAGCATAATTCCATAATTGAACATAAAACTGATTCCTCAGGCCTTCTCTCAAAACAGTGTGGTCTTAGGGATTCTGAGAAGCTTTTTGTTGGAAATAGTCTACAAATACAGATGTGTTATCACAGAATAATTAATAATATTTATACCTATTTCCAGTATGTGATTTCACAGCAGTTTGAATACTGTGTGGCCTTTGTTCCATAAAGTTGGCTTTCAAAAACCAGCTTTTTAAAAGAATAAGGCAGTGGTTTTAAGGTTTTCTTCCTGTGTTCTCCACACAGTTTTGTTTGGGCTGTGACTTCTGAAGTTGGCACTGAGACTGCAAGCTGCCTTCAGTATACATTTATTTGAATTTTGGGAACTCCATCCTTCCTAAAACCTACTTTTTTGCTTTAGAAGAGACTGGATCTCGGAAAGTGTCACAGGAATAATATGTAGCTTTTTCAAAATTTATTTTTGGACTCTCTGGGGCTTCAGCATGTCCTAAAAATGAGCAAATTTGGGATAAATGCTTTTCAGAGTATATTAACCTTTACAAAATGAGTTTGACTGCATTGCTTTTTTTATTCCTATAAATGACTGATAGGTATATTGTCCCTTAAGAATAGCTGCCCTCTTGATAGATATTCTTTCTGATGAAATAGATTAAACATAGTTGGACAAACTTTGCAACCTGATTGCATTTCTAATTGGTTTTTTAGTGAATTACCCAACTGATAAAGCCACAGTCGTTCAAAATTTACTAAAGCCAGCAACAGTATCTTCAGTTTTCAAAATTAACTATAGCTTTCAGGAATGGGTACATGAGCAATATACCAGCATTTTTGTGAAATCAGAAGCCAAAAAACCCCTTTTCTCTGTCCCAACCTCTTTCTGACCAGAGTGGAAAGTAACTTGTGTTGGGCGTTGATGAACATGCAGAATTGGAACAGTATTTAAGAGGCTGTGTTTGGGTCTTTAATTCAAGTTCCCTTACTGAGTGTTCTCTACCATACAACTGGCAAAAGAGACTATTTAAAAGAAATTTAAATGATACAAAAAGTGTGTCTTGTACTTGGTATGTGGACACCTGCAACTGTGACACTTGAGATGAAGAGAGGCACATTTGGCTGCAGTACAATCCAGTCCTGTCAGATCTGGGCTTCCTATGATATTGATAAAGGAGATAAAGAAGAGTGCACCAAGGTGCTCTCTGGGTTTCAGCCTTAATTGTCACTATCATTTTATAGAATGGTTTGTTGAAAGAGCATTTTCAGTGTAACCATGACGAGTGACTAAACCATGGCACCTTAGATTCTGTTGTAGAATATAGGACTAATTCCTGTCATCAATGTTCAAAGTTGGTCTAAACTGCAGATTTATAAGTCATTGTAAACAGTAAATTAGTACAATTTATAATTGTTTTTAAACTATTGTAGCTCATCCTTCTGACAGTGTATGTAATATTTCTGTACTTGCAGGCCAGTAGAAAAGATTCTGTAGACTCTGTACTTTGTATATAAAGATCAGTTTTGAACTCTTTTTTTTTTTCCCTTTTAAACCTCCCTCAGTTAAAGTTCTACTTCAGTAACTCCTGAAACATTTACCTCTGACTGCTGCCAAGTTTCTAACGTTGGAGATATTGTGCAGTTCTGACATTGTTTGCATAAGATGGGCAGCACTTGGTGCAGTGGAAAAACGAGCATCAGTGGAAGGAAAGCAGTGATGGGAGACAGAGAGGGACTTCAAAGAAACCAAACCTTTTGTTCTGGCATCTTCTCACCACGGAAAAATTCAGGCATTGTAATAAAGAACTTGATGTATAGGTCCTTAGTTGAAAGTATTATTTTTTTTTTTGCCTTTCATCACTGAAGCTGTTAGTTCTTGCTGAAAATGCCACCCAGAGCACTTTAGTCAGAGTGAATTTCCTGGTTTACTCACGTCAGTTTTGCACACCCTTCCTGCAGCTCCTGGGAGAGCCCAAGGGTCTCCTCATGTGTCAGTCGAGCACCTTAATCTTTTGAGGAACTTTTGATCTTGGTCATTCAGATCTTCAACCACCAAACTGTCTCTCAGCTGTTAAAAGGTGTGATCTGATCAGGAATGATGCCTGTTGGTATCCTAGGCTGGTGAGGAGTGTAGAGCATAGGCTGTAGAGCCCATCTGCAGTAGAAGGCCAATGTTCTACTAAACTTATCATTTTTGCACAGATGAAGAATCTGAGTCTGTAGCAGGGCAACAGAATTTTAAGCCATAACAGAATTATAGCACAATGGAAGAAAATCAGTTAGTGAGTCCTTTGTTTTCCTCCTTTTGCTTTTTTTTTCTTTTATTATTTTCTTTCTTTGTTAACATTAACCAATACATTTTATCTGAAAAGTTTTAAACACATTGTGTGTGTAGACTTTTAAATTTTTTTTTCTTTGATATCACCATGCAGTTGTAACTCTCCTTTTTGAGTCATCAGTCACACTTTTCTTACTCAGGAATCATGAATCCAAATCAGATCTCATCTCTAGTAGTGATTGTGATGTGTACGGTGAGGTGCAGTCACTAGATGGCAACATTTCCTGAGGAAAAATCCAAATTATTGGCATTGGCTGTGGCAGGAGGTGAAAAAAAATTGCTGCAGGGTTGGCCTTGTGTTTGTCTCATTTAGAGCAGTGAAAGGCAGAAGGTTTTATTACTCGCTGTTGTCAGAATTGGTTGAGGATTAGAAGTGAATTTTGAGTCTTCTTCCGGTTGATTTTGATGGCTTTTGTTCTGCTGTGCCCTAATTTTGCTGTTTCCTCTCTGAGCCTCTTGAGCAGAGATTGCTGATTATGCCATGAGTAGAGCAGGTATCATTCCAGTCCCAGTGAAGAGTCACCAGCAGCTTTATGTGTGGTTCCAGTAAAACTGAGTGAATAAAGCCCCCTAAGTGCCAGCTCACCGAGCCCTCCCGGCACAATGGGCAGCTGGTAAATCTGTGCATTGTAGAATATCTACCACTGTTACAGGAACACAAACATGTTCATGTGTGTGGATTGAAATGGATCCTGAGTGGTGGTGCCCTATAAAAGTACTTTGTAACTATGAATGTTGGAATATTCCAAAGGAAACTGTGCAGAAGGAGAGTGAAAGCTTCATCTCTCACTGGCTTCGGGCTGCAGGGATTGCTGATAAGATAAAGAATTGAATAGCAATTAGCAGGGTGCCTGGGTCATACCAGTGGAATAGATGGGGGTTTTTGTAACGTGGGTGTCTGACACAACTGGAGGTCAGGGCTGCCCTCAATCTGTCCGGGAGGAGCAGCTGCTGACGGGGGATGATGCAGTTGCAGCAGCATTGCAGTCGCATGCCAAAGTGTTTGTTGCCATGGGAACCAGGAGAAAAGAGTGAAGAAAATCAGGGCCAGGTCCAAATGATTGAAAGCACTGTTCATTTGGCTGCATATAAGCAGAAAATGCTCTTGCAGTGGTGGAGGCAGCCCGGGCTCGTGTGGGGTCTGTGGGTTTGCACCGTTCAGTGGGGAGGAGAGGCTGCTGCAGTGGAAATTCAGTGTGCTTTGCAAACATCTGACCTTTCCTCTCTTCCCTTTTCCTCCCTCTCACCCCCCCCATGTTTAATTAGGTCCATGATATAGATTGGCGCTAATTAAAGTGTCAAAAGGGCATGAATAGTTGCTTATTTTATCTCCTTGAATTAAAAACCATTAAAAATCAATTTGAGGGCATGTTGAAGGAGGCTTGTTATTAGAGTAAATTAACATAATGGAATTTAAGGCTTTGTCTTCTAAGGGTTGGTTAATGTTTAAAAAGAAAGCCAAATTCTACACCTAAAATAACCCCCCCAGCTGTTATGCTGTGAATTTAAAGAAATCTGTACATATTTAGTTAAATGGCATAGGATAACTACTTAATCACCTTTGGTGGTGCAGTTACAACTCAGTTGTCTTCTGAAAGAATGATTTTCTCTTTTACAGGCTTAGAAGTGATTCCTGATTTCAGATGTCACTTAAAAAGTTCCCAGCTTGCCAAATGAAGGGAGAGATCTGGGGCCACCTTCTCAGAACCAAAGCTGTATTAGGTTTCTTAATCTGGTATTAGATTCCCTAAATTACACCACTTAAGGTAGTGTTTAGTTTATCAACTTTATAGTCTAACTCTTCTGGGACTGTTTTTCAAATAATTGATAAGCCAAGAGCTTCCTTGAATTAGCAGTTATAAAGTAAATCTTATCCAATACATAAAGCTGCTGTGGTTTTGCAAAGAGCGTCATGAACAGAATTATCTGGTGAGAGGATGGAGAGCAAGAAAGGATCAGTATATCTTTATGTAACATCTTCAACAGCTTTTACTGGTTAATTGGTGCTAAAACATGAGGCTTGTGCTGTGGCAGTATTTGACAGCTCTGTATTTTGGCAGTGCTGTTTGTGTTTACTGAACAGAGGGACAGAGCTGCTCTGAGACAGATCCTGCATCCTGGGGCTGGGGCACGATGAGCCAGCTCAGAGTCATGCTGAGCACATCTGAGCTGTGAAATGGAATAATAAGTTGAATTCAGTATTTGCAATTGTGTTATGAGCACAAGAGAGATGCTTCAAAATAAATACACAGAAAAGGAACAGATGTCTTAATCCTTTCAAAAAGTTTCTTCCTGGATAATGTAATAATTCATAATACTACTTGTTGGCATCCTGTACATTCCTCTTCTGGAAATAAGAGTCAGAAGGCAAATATATTAATTTTAGTTGATGCTGTTCCTTGAGTATTTATTGCTGATGGGAACCCACTGGGTCAGCCTGTTCCTGCTCTGGGATTGAAGGTGAGCACTAATTTGCTTGTGTGACTTGAATGCTGAGGGTACAGAGACTTTGAAGGCAAAGAAAAATGGTTTCTGTTATAATAAGCTAATAAATGTTGTTAAAGGACTGAGTTTTGTTTTTGCTCTTCATGTTTTTGTTGTTTTTTTTTTTCCTTTCAAATGGAATTTTAGACACTAAGAAAATGAGTAGCTCCCAAGAAAAGATATGGGAGTTAGTTGACTGTGCAGAGGACTTAACAGTGCATGAGTTTAGCAAAACCCCAAATCTGCTTTAAAAAAAGGAACAAACAGTCAAAAACGGACATGGGAATTTGCAGCAAATGAATAATACTCACTATCTCTAACTTGTATGAGGGAGTTTTGATGTTGGGAAAGTAAGATAGAAACAAGCATTCAAACAGGTTGGAATTGATGTACTTCGATTCAAAATCTTTCCAATTTATGATTTGACAAAATAATACTTATTTCTTGTGTTGTGAAGTTCAGTTCCCTGAACTTTCCAGCTGCTGCAATGTCTGTATCCTGAAGTTTATTTAGTGCATTATCCTGGGTGCCAAGAGGAGAAATAGTTTGTCCCACACTATTGCAGAGTCATGATTCAAGAGCTTCCTGACCTGCTGAGACAGCAGTCTCCTTAACCTTGCTAAACGCTGGAGAAAGAAGAATGAAATCCTGTCTGTGTAATTTTGCAGAGAAATGCGAAGGTCAAACCCCACACAAATCGTTGGCCAGTTGGGAAATAAAAAAACCTGTTTCTCACCGCTCAGTCTTAGGAGCTGCAGCTCAGTTGCTTTGGGAGGGACGTGGCGGCTTTGATGTCACCTGCAGTCTCGTGGAACTGTTTGATGCTGGGGCTTGAGATCTGAATGTGTTCAGTGCCAGGAGCAGGGGGTTGCTCTGAGTGGGCTGTAGTTCTGGTCACCTTCTTGTCATACCCAACTGCAAACTCTGGTCACCAGCAGAAACCTGAAATTTGTGCTTTCAGGCTGAAGGGAGTTTGTGATGGACCCCTGATTAACCATAAAAAAACATGTGTGTTGGCATATGGGAGGGGCTTTTCATTTACCTTTGAGTTGCTTTGTGTAGATGGAGGAGTAAAAAATGCTTCCCCAGCTAATATATACCTGTGGCAGGATGGTATCTTCATTAGAATTTAACAGGAGAAGTATACCAAGAAAATATCTAAGAGAAAAGGGTTAAAAAGAAACTGAAAAAAACCTATAGGAACACTAACCTGGAGCTGGTGTAAATAATGATCAGGTGCTAGTAACAACATAATTGAGAATACTCTGTCTTGTTTTCCCAACCTAATGAAATATTTCAATAAAAGGTGCCTCTGATGGAATTTTTTTTTCCATATGATATGTAGGTAAATGTCAGACTGAGATATCTGTAGCTAAATCTAGTGAGACTAAGTAAAAGAAATAGGCTCCAGTCTTGAAGAACTGTGCCTGGCAAGGCTATTCCCTGCTGCTTTTCCCTCCTCCAGCTTGTTCCCAGCTGGAGGCTGTGTCTGCCCTTGGGCAGCACCCAGGGGCAGCATTTCTGTGGTGGCAAGAACCAGTTGTTTTAAGTAACACTTTCTTTGAGTGATGGACCCCAAATGTTTGTGAGATACAGGCTCTTTTTATTTTACTTGATGGCTGTGTCAGTGTTATTTCTGTGTTGTACCTCCAAAGAGCCATAAATCATTGTTGCAAATGTGGTTCGTAGTAGATGAAGTGGTTTGTGTTTTATGTTCCACTGAAAACTGGCAGCAGGGTCAGACAATTTTACCAGAAGAAGTAAATTATATGCTTTCATAGCTCAGAGAAAGAGAGAGGGAGATCACACCACATACATTTTTGTGGTTAATGTCCACTTTGGGGATAAAATTAA
Organism: Neopelma chrysocephalum; assembly: GCF_003984885.1. Classification (NCBI taxonomy): domain Eukaryota; kingdom Metazoa; phylum Chordata; class Aves; order Passeriformes; family Pipridae; genus Neopelma; species Neopelma chrysocephalum. The sequence continues at coordinate 591,603 of NW_020897813.1, read as the reverse complement.
TTTTTCATGCGTGTTTTGAGGAGGCAGAGTTGAAACTCTCAGCATTTTAATGTCATTGGGGGATTGTCTCAGCCTCTAGCTATGTTAAATGGGACTAATAATTTCAGCTAATCAGTGTCTAACAACTTCTGAAAAATGGAAACTAGTTTAGGAGTGATGTAAAGAGAAGTTTTCCACATTAGTGGAGTGTTGGGCAAATGCTAATGATCTTTGTACAGTTTCCACTTGTGTTTGGAGAAGGGGGTCTCTTAAGGTCACCACAAAAAGTTAATAGTAATGAGTCCCACACTAAACCAAATTAGGAGAGCCTGTATACATTTCTAAATTTCAAAGCAGGGATACAGATGCCATGTGAAACATGAGTCACTGAGTTTGTTTCAAATTTTTTTATATTAAATTTTTGTTCAAGAAGTGTCACAGAAGACAACCTTGCAGCTGAAAGCAAGTCCAGAAATAGGGAAGCTCTGGAACTTCTGGCTGATATTGAGTGAGGCTTTTAAGGGTAGTTTTTATCCACCTGGGACCACATTGGCATCAAGAAGCCTTCAGATCTCTACATGGCATCATCATGGGTAAAACTTTTAAAAGAGAGCAGCTTTTATTTTCATCAATAGATTTTTATTTTTTTTTTTTGTTCACACTTATTTCATCTCCTGCTGCTGGGCCAAGTCATACCTCAGAGTGTCATGTGAATCCATTCTTTTAATTTTTTCCTCTAAAGGATCCTTTCATCTTTGTTACTCTTGGGACTGAGCTATGATTAAAAATCTTCTTCAAAAAGAAGTATTTGATAGAGAACCAAGAGTTTCAAAAAGAAAAGGTAGAAGAGACCATGAGTGTTCTGTAGTTTGGCTGCTCCTCCTTTAGCAACTGTATGTTACCTAATCCAGCTCAGACTTTGGGAAGGGCCCTTCTAGTTACACTAGAAAAACAAACCCAGTAAAACTTGCCATGATTTGCTCCATAACAGCTCTAGAGTTACTTCATTGTTGTGAGCTGCTCATTGACAACTTCTGTGTGTCTCGGACACTGTCCTAAGGTTGTTCTTCCTGTGAGCTTCACTTGATGTTTTTAAATGCACTTTAGGCATGAAGGGAGTATATTGTTGATCTTAAAACCCATTGCTGTTCTTTACCTCCCTGTAATCATTGTACAAATAGTTAATTCTTTGTTCACATCATAAGAGAAAACATAGTTTTACTCAAACCACCAGGCCATTTGGCATATCCAGGAACCTTGCTGGGCATCAGGTTCTGGTGTTAACCTTTGAGCTCCAAGACACTTCCATATGATGAAAATTTATCTTTAACATCCTCAGTGCCCATTACTACTCAAAATGAGGTTTAGGGGTTGGTAGGGTTTTGTGGTTGGGGACGTGTTTTGTTTTTTAATGGAGTAATTCGAAGTGGAGATGATAAATAGCTCAGAAAGGATTTTTTTATATGATCCATCAATCTGAGTAATGTGCAGATACCTGGATGCCCACACATAATCCAAGGTGTCTTTTAATGCTATTACTCCTGGCTTTTGAATATTTGGAATGTCATTCAGCACCAAAATCAGTAGTGGTCTCTGTTTCTGTATGTAAAATAAAGCAGTTGTGTTGTTACACACCTTTAGTTATAATCCTCCAATGTTGGACCGTCTGGAGGATTTAGACTATCATTTCATCCCTAATAAATCTATTTTATGTTGCACATGTTTTTCTGAGTTACTTTATAGTAAAAGAAACATTATGTTTCTCACTTCTGTAGCTTAGGTGGATATCCCGGGAAGGCAGAAGAAATGGTGTTAAATTTTTGGCAGCACCTCCATAGGCCTTGCAGTAGCCAGTGCCGTAGTATAAATATGCTCCCAGTCATGTAAATGATGAATTGAACTTGTTTTGTGGATGAAATCACATAAAATCATTGTCACCAGCTTTCTTTTATTTGGAACATAGCGATAAATTAATACTTTTCTTATTTTTGGTACAGGGTTCCAGATTTTGTGAGGGAGAAGCGTTTTGGGAACTGGCTTAAAGACGCACGAGACTGGGCCATATCCAGGAACCGGTACTGGGGCACCCCCATCCCTTTGTGGGTCAGTGATGACTTGGAAGAGGTGAGTAAGGAAATGAAAGGTTCCAGTTGACAGAAAAGCCTGTCTGTGCATGTTGTTTGCTTTTTTTGATGGACACTCTTCTCTTTGTCTGCTGCAGTCTGAAGTTCTGTTAATATGTCTTAACAGTATATCTGTCTAATCTGTCTATGTATATTTATATGTGTATAGTAGGTGATAGATACATGCATATTTATGGGTGCATTTGTGTGCCTGTACAGGTTTTCTTTTGCTCTTGCTTGAAAACTGCAAGCAATTTTTCTTGGGTTTTATATTAAAATTTATCTTGTCTTTCCTGGAAGAATTTGCAGTGATGGCAAATGTAATGGAAATAACAAATGCAGTGAGAAAATGGCAAGGAAGGGTTTTTTGGTTTGTTTGTTTGTTTTTTTTTTTCACTCAGTCCTTTCAGTCTGCTCTTGAAATCCTGGTGCTCGGTTACTTCGAGCCAGATGAGTCGCTCAAGGCGTAAAAAGCAAGTCCACCACAGCAGAACAGTGAAGATGTATAGATTTGTAGTGCTGCAAATGTGGATGTAACGGACTGTAAAAATGTGAATCGAGTGGAATGATGAATATGGATAATGGGAATGCTGGAAATGAGTTTTTCCGAGGTGTGAGGTACCCTGCAGCTGGGAGCGTAACACAAACTGCACCAGTGAATGCTTTGCACAGTTGTGAGGCTGCTGCTCTCTAAGTGTCAAAATACCAAGCTTTAAAACTGTTTCTGAAGATAAAATGGGTGAATTTTGGGGGGATGGGGGTTGTGTGGTGTTTTCTCTCTTTTTTTATTCTTCCTTGCTGTGTTGAGTTAGTTCCATTAGATATGTGTGATAGTCCTTCCTCGTGCTGGAAGTAGGAAATGGTGACCAGTGTCAGGATGTCCACGGGAGGTAAATACTGATGGCAGCATCCCAAGCCTTTATTTTTATCTATCTTGGTTTGAAAAAGTTTTACTCTTCATTTTAGACCTGGAAGACCTCCAGTAGGAAAACGTATGCTAGAGGAGTATTTTACGGTCTTAAACTTGCTATTGCTTAGATGTGCACCATAAAGTATTTTTTATTTCCTTTTCACTGGCAATCTTGCTGGTAGGCAGGGAGATACTGGGGGAGGGAGGGAGATCCTCCTTGCAATTACAATTTAAATATCTAAGAAAGCCTTGGCAGTTGGTTTCTATTTATTTATGCTGTGTGTTTGTAAATTACTGACAAACCAAGTGCCTCTGTCTCTCCTACAACACTTAAAGTTGAGTTTGAAGACTGGCAATTTATACATAACTTTTTCACATTTATCCAACATTTTTAAGTCCCTTGATATAACTTTTCTTTAGGTAATAAAAATGTTTTCAGTTTTGTGCCAGAATATGTCAAGACTTCATCCTACAGCTGAAAAAGATTGTGTAAATGTTTCATTATTTTCACTCCTTGCCTCTAATAATATTTCATTTTCTTTCCAGTCTCCCCATGTCTGTATTCCTGTGTGTACAGGTTTTTTTTTTTTGTTTTCTAGGTTTGATTTTTTTGCTTTTAATAATAATATGATGTCTAACTTGGGAGATTGACCTTTCCTTTGAAATTAGCTGCAAATATTCCTCAGGGCTTGGTGTTCTGAATAAAGATAGAAATACCAACAGGTCTGTTATTTTTATCCATTGATGTTTCACATTTCTATTTGCTCTAGAGTCTGAATGTCGTGCTTTAAAAGCCGAGTGTGGCTTCTGGACCCAGCTAAATTTCATGTTAGGGGTTTTTTTTAATATTCACTTTCTTTTTATGCATGTGGGATGTGGCTTGAAAAACAAATACCCTTGCAACTGATGTGGAACTTAAGGCCTAGGTGACATCTGCTTTCATATAGAAATAATTTTCACTCCAGATTCCCTGACTTCAGTTTTACTGCAGCCTGGTGCTGTGTGAGGTTGCAGAACATCATCTTCATGTCTTGCTCTCAAAAGAGCACTTTGTTGCACACAATTATGCTGTGCATATTAAATCCTGGAAAAGTAAAAACGATTCCTTATTTAATATACAATAAGGTGAATTAATTGGTATTAAAGTGAATTTTATTACAAATCAATAACTGGTTTCCCACAGTTTTATTTTAGCTTTTATTTTAGTTTTCTTGTAGCATAATTATCAGGTAGAGACACATAATGGAAGTTAAATTTTGAAGCTTGTGTTTATTACCACATTTTTGCAAGTAGTTTATCATTTTAAGCTCTCAAATCTCAATGATTTCCTCAGTGGAGGAACACATTTGGGTTAGATAATAAAATCTTTTAATACAACACCCAAGCTGGTAAAGCAGACATGGGCTAATTTTATAGGAGTTGCATACAAATTGTGGTATTTAATATTTAGTGACTTCAGGGAAATTCTCTGATTGTTTCATTGCTTGTCACTTATGTTAACCCTCCAGTAGTTTGGGTGCACTTGGTCTTGCATAAAAGAACAAGAGGACTCTGACTCTGCTCTCCTAAGGGTGAGGGAATTTCTTCAGGTCTGATTCTGGGCTGCTTTGGGGCTGCATTAAGGCCCCTCCTGGCTGACTGTAGCACTCATTTGTTCTACTATTTAATACTCAGGAAATGTTTTCTAAAGATCCCAGGTTGTCTTGCTGACCCACTGATACACATGTGAACATTTCTGTCTGTGAGCACTCCTCCCTCTGTGATGATGGCACTGAACAGAGCTGAAATGGCAAACCAAAAAAGCAAATGTTTTTATTTCCTGGGTACTGCAGAGCTGTGCCACAGGAACATCGAGATCCATGAATGCTGCTCTGTGGCTTTATTCTTCCTCTTTACGTGGATAATCCCAGATAAAATGCTAATGTTCATTTTGTTCAGGTGTTTAACCTTGACCTCTGGTTTCACAGGAGGTCTTGGAGATGCTGGGATGGGGTTGAGCAGCTCCCAGTCCCAGCCTGTTTAGTTCACTCTTTGCTGCCTGCTATGAAGTGTTGATGTAACTGGTTTTGTAGTTGATGTGGCTGCAAAATAAAATAGAGGAGGAGCACGTGACTGGGAGGGAGAGGGGCCAGGCTACTGAAACAGGCATTGCTCTTGAAGAAATGTACCCAATGCAGCAGTTTAATTTGAGAGCATAAAACCAGTTTGTTGTTGCAGAAGTGAGTGGGTGCAGCCTAATGAGGGATTGAATTTGATTAACATCTACTTGTATTCTTCTCTTGCCTTCAAGGATCTAATGAGCTCCCCTTGGGACAGAGTAGCTCCATCCTTCTGCTGTGGACAGAGGCATCTATTCAGTGTGGGGATGATATCTGCATTCCTCTGTTGGATTTTTCTTGTGAAATTGGGGTTATTTCTTCCTTGAGTAATTTCTGGGTGCAGTTTTCTGCATCCAGCATTCAGAGTTGTACTTAAATATTGAAATGCTTGGTCTAAAGGCAACAAATAATGGGCAGCTTTTCACCCAGAGCATATGTGAAAGTATGTTCAAATATAAAGGTTAGGGAAGATGAATAATCTCTGTGTCCAAGGGTATTTTTTACCCATGCTGTTATTAAAACCTTTTGTTCTGCCAGCAGTGCTGAACTAAGCACCTGCTGCTGCTCACTTGAGCCTGTGTGATGCTTATGGGGCCACACAGAGAAGGAAGAGCAGGTCTGGGTTAAAAATAATTTGTTGATAAAGGTGTATTTTTACCTGGGATCAATCCCCTGGTGTGGTTTGCTGTGCATTCTGCTGTACTTGGCCATCAGAACCATTGTCGTGCCTCGCTTCCTACAGAAAAAAAAAGACAGATAAGTAATGAAAAAATTACATTTCAAAAATACTTTAACAATAGAAGATGGTGATTTGTAATGCAGATGAGCAGTTGAATCAGACTAGGAAAATCATGTCTTAAAAACCAAATCAAACCGAGTTTCTGTCATCTCTGTAATTCGTGACAGTTTTTTGGAATTAAATACACCAAATCCTTTTTGTTACTTACAATTTCTATGTGTATACATCTGCATATATTTAAGACTACTCAGACTCTGCTCTGATTTATTGTATCCTAAGAGTAACTTAGAAAATGATGTGAAAAATGCGTGGTCTCCTTGCAGCTTCATTATGGTGATGCATTTAACTCCTTCCCTGTCAGATCTGTCAAACTCTGTTTTTTTCCGTGGCAATTCCAAATGGGACTGATAGCATATGAGACAGGATCTCCAGAATCTAGACCTGTCCTGCAGTTTGAGGCTCATGAATCCTGCCAGATGAGCGAGGCCCACAGAGCTCTGGGAGGGTTCAGCTTGATTAAACCTAAAGCAAATAAGGGTTTGCTTTTCTCCTTCTCTCTTTCATACAGTTTTTCAGAATCATTTGTTTCATCAGCATTTCCTGACATCAGTGCAAGTCTGTTGTGGAAATCTGCTTTTTTCTTAATAGTGTGTTGATGCCACAAAACTGAGAAAAATCTTTCTTAGCAATCCCTTTCTGAGCTGTGAAACTTTGTTCACTTTAAATAAGATGCCTTTAATATGTACAGTTCAGGGTATCTGGGATGGAAAACTTACATGGATTATGAGCAATGTAACTGCTTTCCTTAGCTCAGGAGAGGAACCTTGAATCTGAAACTGATTTATATAAAAGTCGGGATCATTGAATTTTCAGGGGTTGTTGTGTTGTGGATTGTTTGGGGAAAAACCCAAACAACATCCCACCTTTTTTGATAGCTGACAACATGCTGCTGCTTCCAAGTCTCAGTTATTGTAACATGAATTGTATTAAATCAGGGCAATGGTCTCTAACATCATTTGCTGCTGTGTTAGATTGAAGAAGGGGACCTTGTACAAAAGTTGTGTTGGTTTTTCAGCTCCATCATCTGCTTTGGCAGATACTGACCTGCAAGTCTCCTGTCTGATGTTAAAAAAAAAACCCAACTTGCTACTTTGTACAAATAACTGAGTAAATTTCTTGAAAATAACTGGCTAAATTTCTTGAGTGTCTCTTGCAGGTAGTTTGTGTTGGTTCAGTGGCAGAATTGGAAGAGCTGTGTGGAGTGAAAGTCACGGATCTCCATCGAGAAAGGTTGGTCACAGAGACTTTTAACTCGTTACTAGAAATAGTTAAACAGACATAAAAAACCTTGGTGTTCTTCGCCCAAACCCTGGGAAACAAGTTTAGGGAAAACAGATAAGCAGGAAGAGGATTTGTGATAAACACATATAAATTTTCCTTTCTTCTGTCTTGAATGTTGTTACTACCAAAACTTATCTGTGAAATAGCTTTAAATTACCAAGACTGTCAAAGGAAACGCTGACCTTTTTGAAGAATCATTAAAACGATTCCTAAAAAACTGTCATTCTGATGTGAAAGCACGATGTGAGCTTCTCCTAATGCCTGGTTTTGTTGGGAATTTGTCCATCTTTTTCTCCCCATAGCATTGACCACCTGACCATCCCTTCCCGCTGCGGGAAGGGCTCCCTGCGCCGAGTGCCGGAGGTGTTTGACTGCTGGTTTGAGAGTGGCAGCATGCCCTATGCCCAGGTGCACTACCCCTTTGAGAACAAGAGGGAGCTGGAGGATGCTTTCCCTGCTGACTTCATTGCTGAAGGCATCGACCAGACCCGAGGATGGTAATTCCCTTTAAGCCACTTTATTGTGGGATGTCATTGCCCTTAAGAAGCACTGAAAGAAACTGTGTCGTGGTGGTCCCAGTTATAACCTAAGAATCTTCAAAATTTTGTAGGTTGCCCTTACTGTGCTTAAATTTTGTAACTTTGAAACCCTTACCTAAACGCTGCTGAAAAATAGAGTAAAAATTAGGAAGGCCAGCAACCCATGCAGATGAATTAGTTTTGGAGACCATTACACTCTAAAGAGGTAAATCAATATAAAATTGAAAGTAGTCTAAGTCTAATCTTTAACCAAAGATGGATGATGAATTCTGTAACAATCAGATATGAAAATACCCTCTAGGAAGCCAAATCAATCAAAGACTGTTTAAGTAGAAGTTTGTCTGTAACTAAGGATCGATGTTGATGTAACAATAAAATATGAAAATAGTTCAAAGATTGTTTAAGTTAAAGAAGTCTAGGTTATCTTTAGTTAAAGATTCATGTTAATGTCTTGTAACAATAAAATGATTAAAATGAAATGTTAAGGAGGAGCTTGAGGTGTTAGTGTATAAAAGCTCAGGAAATGCTTGTTTCAGTGGAGTGTTTATGGAGGAATCATCTCCAACACTACCCCTACGTCAGATTAAAGGAATTCTGGCTCATGCTGTTGAGTTTGATTTCTTTGAATCAACATCTGGATGATTCTTTAGTGTTGGAAGGATTCCTTTTTTTTTTCAGTAAAATGTGACATAGTCTTAAGCTCGGTGACAAAAAAGTTGCAGAAATAGAATGTTGGCAAGGAATTTTGCCAGCTTTTATGGAAAACATCTTTAGGTAATAGGGCACATCTTTGGCCTGGTAAGGAAAAATCTCATCAGCTGAATTATCACAGAACTCCACTTATCTATTAAAAACAGAACTGCAGTTGAAATAGAAGTTGATGTTTTGAGGATTTCAAGCCAATTTGTAGGGAAGTAATTTTTGCCTAGTAATTTTTGCCCCTAGATTAAATTTGAATTTTGAGTTTATGTGAATGTAGAAAGAAACGAAATTAGATCAAACCTTATGTTGTTAAGGTCTTACAGTTTACCAAAAAAAAAAAAAATTTTTTCTAGCTGTAAACTTCATCTGCTTATTTGATTCCCCTCTGGATAAATACTTTTAAGTAATTAAAAATTTTTCTCTAATCTCAGTTTTTCTGTGAGCAGTGTTCTCATACGTGCTTGTATGCATACATACAGTTTGTTTTGGCATTTTAAAGTGTTTATTCTGTGTTTGAAGTTTGAGGTTGACTCTGAAAACTGGCAGATTAAGATGAATTTTTGTGTTTTCTGGATTAGTACCTTTGACTATGCTCAAGTAGAACTTTTCCATCCAGTAACTTGAGGTACTGGAGTTAAATAAATTCCACTGGAATAGAGTTGGCATCTCTTTTTGCCCACTCCTCTACTCCCCCAACAAATAAACCAACCAACCAAAGCAATACACCAACACATAATACATAAATACAACTAAATTTCGTGATTATAGTGAAAGATATCTTTGCTTTTCAACCCCTTGTGATGCAGAAAGGTATCTAAGTCCTTAGTATACAACCAAGTACTGCTGGATTGCAAAAGGACAATTAAAAGCTTAGTTTTTCCTCTTTATTCTTTCTGTGTGAGAAATAATTAGAAAAGAAAAGAGACAAATAAAAGAACATGATAAGACATAAAATGTGTGCAAAAGGCATGGGCAGAAACTGATTTTCTCCCTGCTACATTTGATAAGATCAAAGGGCATTTGTTGTAATTTAGATAACAAGAAATGAAATTAAAATTTAAAAAAATCGACCACATCTGATCGTTCTTACATTGTGCAGTGGAACTACTGGATTGTAAAAGTTCAGCAGAATTAAAAATGGTTGGGGATTTTTTTGTGGATACAAGGTGTATTCCTGGTAGTTACAATTCCAGTAAAAATACAGGAGGAATGATAAATTTTTCGTTTCAGGGTTCAGCTGTTTGAGGTGGGGATGTCCCAATGGGTTGGTGTGTGTCACACAGTCACTGCAGTGTTTTAGTGTTCTCCTTTGAAGGATGTGTGAGAGACAGGACAGATGAAAGGATCAGGCTGATCTCATACATCCAATGAAGCTCTGGTGCCATTAAACAGAATCCATTTGTAACTTTGACACCAGTTGGCCTGTTTCTGGTGTGATATTAATCTAACCTTGAGTGCAGTAGCAGCATCTGGATACACTGATTACCGTGTTTTCAGTCTGTAAAATTCTGTTTTATGTAGTTAGTGTAAGTAAATGCATAAGCAGCTTCTTTCCCTTTCCATAGTAGGCTGAACTGAATCATCTGGTTACCACGGCAGTAGTGGATCAAGGGTTGGACTTCATGATCTCAGAGGTCCCTTCCAACCCAGCTGATTCTATGATTCTGTCTCACTGATTCAACTGCAGTTTGGCTCTGGAATAACACAAGTCCTGGCTGCTGCTGATGCCAGAGGTGACTGTGGTTGTGGACACACCTTGGTGTGAGCCCTCAGACTTGTGTGCCGTGTAGTCACTGTGCAAGTGGAGACTTGTTTCAGTCTGGGGTAGATTGCTTTTTGGTTTTAACATTGACATAAGAGTTCCTGTAAGTCTTCACCAGACCCAGCTCTGTTTAATCTCTTTGTATCAACCCCCCTGCCTTCATTCCTGATGCTCCTACCTTTCATAGAATCATAGAATCAACCGGGTTGGAAAAGACCTCCAAGATCATCAAGTCCGACCCTTGATCCAACCCTGCCGCGGCTCCCAGACCACGGCACTGATGCCACATCCAGTTTCATCTTAAACACCTCCAGGGATGGAAAGTCCACCACTTCCCTGGGCAGCCCATTCCAGTGTCTGATTACTCTCTCTGGAAAAAATTTCTTCCTTTGCCATGGAGCTCTTGGCTGTCAATAACCTGGTGCTTTGATAACAGCAAATGTTGGGTGGTTTGCAGTCGAGCGCTTCTGTCTTGTGAAAGAAAGAAGGAATTAAGATGTGAGGTCTAAGTGAACAACAAGCTGGTGAGTTCTGAAGTGTTAAGAGCACAGTATGTGATTTTTATTTGGCACATTCTGTATAAAGTGTGAAGATTCAGAATGGAGATTGGTTTTGTGTCAGGTCAGAGGCTGCAGCTGCCGTGAAGTGAGGACTGGGAGGTGATGAAAGGCTCAGGAGATGGGCTTCTGTTTGACTCCACAGAGGAAGGGAGAAAGTCAAGGGAGACAAGGGGATAATTAATGTGACCAAGGTGATGAGCCAGGAGAGTGATCTTTTTGATGACTTTTTGCATGGATAGAGAAACAGTTGAATTATATTTGTTAAAGCCACAGGAAAGAATCTTACAGTAGATGGATTGCAAGGCTGGCTAGTCCAGGCAGATTGGTAGGAAAGGCTCTATCTCTGACTGTATGTAGGGAGATACAAGATTTATAGTCACAGTCAGAATGTGGTGGCCAGCAGGGCATTCACAGCTGGAAGTTTTGGCACGAACCCTGCAAGATCATGAATTTACCCATAGTTGTTTGAAAAAGGAGTTTTCTCCCTTTTAAGGGGAGTGGAAGAGGACTGAAGTAGAGCAAAGAAGTGGACTTGTCTGTCAAGGTTGTTTTTACTGACAGCTTGTTGTTTGACTGACAGCTCTTTATCTGCAAGGACATCTTTAGGAACAGACTGAGATTTGGTGAATGGAAGATGAAGCAGTAGAGATAAGTTGAGGAAATTTTCAGGAAACAAATGTGTCTGTGGACAAGGTATTTAAAAAATAAGGTGCAGAGAGACACTGTTCTAAAATATTCAGAGTGAATGAGGTGAATTTTCTGAAAAGCACCATCTGAGGAAGCCTGAGAAGAGTTCCATCAGAATGTGTGTAAACCAGGGGATCACAGGTTCTCAAAGACAGCCTTGTAGCTGTCATCAGCCGAGGTACCTCTTGCTGAGGCTCGTTGGGTCTGACAATGCAAAGAACATAAAATCTGTGAAATGTTCTCAGATGCCCACAACCCGTCTGTCCAGTTTTCCCAATGCAGACAGTATTGAAATATCTCCTAGCTGGTTCTGCTTTGTTCTTTTTAACTGCAAATGCAGGTGCTCTAATATGAGAGTTGGTGAGAAATTTTGCAGAAAGCGCTGGGAGTTTTCCATGAGGAGCCTTTGTAGTAAGTCCTAAGGAAGTACTGCTGTGTTTGTAATGAGCTGTAGCCCTACAGATGTTGATCATCTGAGTAAATGCTCAGATATTTGTGTTTAGAAGTTTTCTTAAGAAGGTTAGAAATGAACACAGGGATTTTGAGTGCATGTATTTGTGTGCAGATGGAGGAGTGTTGGTTAAAATTCATTAAATTAAAATGCAATTTAATAAAGAGATTTTGTATCCTGCAGTGTGAGCTGAGGTGATTTTGAAAGGTAGAGGCCTGTCTGAGGTAAGATCAGAGTTGTCATGTAAGTCACTTAATAAATGCAGTAATACACACAGCAACCTTTACAGAGGACCTTCAAGTGTCAGAATAAAGCTCTTGCAATTATAGGCAGCTTTTTGATAAAAACAACTTTGGAATATACAAATGGATTTATTTTTTTTTCACCCCACTGAAGTGTTTCTCCACTAAATCTTCATGCAAATACATAGTTCTGAGACAGAACCTCCTGTGCCTTATTACAGCTTTTTGTAATCACCTTCTCTTTGAAGGTTGCTAAGCAGTTGTCAGTGTGATGCTTGTTTTGAACCAGGAAAGCTGTGGCCCACAATCCAGTTATTTTCTTAAAAGTAATTACCAACAGTGCAGTTACAGCAGGTCACAGATCCCTCCTTTGGTGAAGGCTCTGACTCCTGACTGTGAAATTATCACATTGTCCTGCACCTCCACTTAATTTCTCAGTTATATATCAGCCTACTGAACAATAGGTGCCTGTGCTTGCTCCAGCACTGATTTCCTAAGTGTGCCAGACAGTTTATAGAGTGATTGTAAAGACAAAACATGAAATGGGGAGGAACCTCTACTACCCTTTGTTGTGGGAACACCTACATTCTCCTATTTTCTAGTGATGGCTGATTTAACCAGGTAACCATAACCTTCCAGTCAAAGTGTTGGCTTGATTGGAAGGAGGCTCTTCTCATTTTTGATGACTTGCTTTTGTACTACCAGCAGTAGTTGTTCCATTATCTGCTAGTCTGAAAAATACACAATTAACACACACACACACACACACAAAAGTGTGCTGGTCCTGTCTACCCTGTTTGTTCCTGACAGATCCCATGTTCAGAGGTTTACAGTGAATAAACAGGAAGCTTGTTCAGGGACTGAATTGCCTTTTCAGTATTAAAGGGGAAAATACTACAATTTTCTTCTTCCTGCCTTCCTAATGCTTACTATTACAATTTTTCAGCCTTCTTGGACTAGTAGATCCCAACTGAGCAAAAACTACAAAGAAGATCTACTTTAAGTGAGCTCCTCTTCTGAGTCTTTGCCACATAAATGTTCCACAGACTTAAATTTTAACTTCGCTACAGGAAAGCAGCATAATGAAACATTTCATTTGTAAGGAAGACATGCAGACTTTAACTTGATATATTTTATAAAGTCAGGTTTATGTTGTCTCTTGTTTCAGGTTCTACACTTTGCTGGTGCTCTCCACTGCTCTTTTTGGAAGGCCTCCTTTCAAGAATGTCATTGTGAATGGCCTCGTTCTTGCCAGGTTGGTGTGTCCCAGTCGGCTCTTTCCTGAGCAGATTTTTAGTCAAAGAATGTTTCAGATAAGTCCTGCAAATTGTAAATGGAATCTGAAATGGACTTTGGAGCTGTTAAGCCTTGTCAGGGTGATACCAGTGTTGTAGGAGATAAGAGGCACCTGAGAGTGAGAGGTTCCCACATCCCAGCTCTCTGTTGCACTTGGTTCTTCCCAGCAGGATTAGTCCTTTCTAGAGAGGGAAAATGAATAACAAGTCAGAATAGGAAAGAAATTACCCCTGTTATGCAGACTAAAGGGGATGATAAATGTAGTTTTAGATGTAATTTTAAGTTAATTATATTTGTTTCCCTTTGCTTCGAAATAAAGCTTTGCCAGTGGGCTGGAGGGATTGATTCAAAACAAGTGCATCTTCCGTCCTCTTTGGTAGCAAAGACAGATTCCTACTTAGTTTTGTAACTTGGAAGCCTCTTGGTTTGGGTTTTGGGTTTTTTTTCAGTTGCTCAGTGGGTTGAACATTCATAGTGAAGGGATGTGCTAATATATAATTATGTCTGTGCTACTAGGAACATAATAGGACAGAAAAATTAAGCTGGATTTGAAGGGCCTTTTTGCTTTATCCATGTATTACAAGAATTCTGGGAATTGATGCTTCCATTCTGATCTTTTCTAGTGATGGCCAAAAAATGAGCAAAAGGAAGAAGAATTATCCTGATCCAATGAGTATTGTAAATAGTTATGGAGCTGATGCACTAAGGTAGGATTTCTTGGATCAATGTACAGTGGGATTTGTTGGCTTTCTGTTCATGGCACACACATAGCGACGGGGGTGTTATGGGCTTTGACAGTTAGCAGCAGGAAAAAACTTAATTTTAGAAACTTCCAGACCACTGTGACAGCCAATTAGCTGGAATAGTGAGTGACTCCAAAGCACTGGCAGTGGTTACAGTTCCTGGACCTTCTATGCCCTTGTCATGTCTCCCTCAGGGCTGGTACCAGCCCGAGCTGACTGGAGGTTCTTTGCACAGGATGCTTCCACTCCAGCCAGCACTCCTATGGCACTGATAGTCTGAGTGGACCCAGTGACAACTTGAATAAATACAGCTAGTTTACTGTTAAACCATTATTTTAGGGAAGGGTTAGTGCATGATGCACAAAGTGTTTCCTAGAGAGAAAGCTCTTCGGTTTTGTTGATGTAAATATAGAATATGCAACAATAATAGTACAACCAGGAGAGCAGAAGTGGAGCAGCCTAATATGTGTATATAAATTGCCCTGGTCAAACAGAGATTAAACACAGTTCAAGTGTTTCAGTAAAATTACACTGACATACAAAGTAATTATGCAGTTGCCTGGTATGTTGGCTCGGTGCACTAACTATACATGCATGAAGTGGTACCTTGAGGTAAAGGTACAATAAAGACATTTTAATAACTGCAGGAGGACACTAGTTAGGCCTTTCTCAAGAGCCCTGTAATTCTTGCTATATATAAGAAAACTTTCTCACACACACTGAATTGTGTGTTACAAGTGTACACAGTGGGGCTGAATGAAAGCTTGGTGTAGGATTTTGTTTATTTGAGGAAGATGGTTGTTGCTTCTTCTAGATAATTTAAAAAAATCAGTAAGAAGTTCCTTATTGTTTCAAACCTTAGCATTTACAAGTGCTAGTACATGATCTTCTTGTGTGTGTTTACAATGGAAGAGTTGGATGGAGTTCTTAAATTTGATCAAGATTGTTCTTTACAAATAAGATGTGTTAGCAAGATATAAGAATTGGTAGCTGGAATAATATGAGTGAAAAGGGTTGGAGTTACTCATATTGGAGATTTTTAAATTGCAGGTGATGTTTCTGTTAAAAAAAATCTGCCTTTTTTATAAACAAACCAAAAAATCTCAAACACCAGAAGTTACACTTCCAGTATTTATGGGGCTTTTTTTTTTAACTTCTGAAAAGCTAATTCATTTTTCTGCCTGTGTACTCATTCTTTAATGTCACATTTATTTATACCTACACCCACACAGAGTAAAAAGCATTGCAGCCTGGGCTCATTTCTGGAAGGAGCTCTGCAATTCAGTTCTCTGCTTATTCACTCAAGTGCTTGATGTGCTCTGTTTATAGCAAAAGCTACAACTGAGGCTTTTTCCTTGGCACTGTTTCCCTGCAGAGTTACTTTAGCTTTTGCTGTACCATGTATATTTTAACTGCAGCTTTGAAGTATTCTCAACAGTAGCCTGATAAATAGATCAGCGGAAAATATAGATATAAGTTGTTGAAATGAATATGGAGTTGAGTAGAAAGGGCAAACAGCAGAAATAACAACACAGTAAATTTAACAGCCCAACTTCAGACTTCATGGAACTTGATTACTGAGTGAAATGTGTAAGAATGGCCAAAACAGTTCTATTTCAGTATTGTTGAGACCTCTGACTTGGGCTGGATACCTGTCAAAGTTGAACTGTGTCAGAAAGAATTTGCTGGTCATAGTCTTTAAAAGCCCTTTGCTTTCATGTGTCCTGAGGTAAGTATTGCTGTTAGAGGGGATGAGTTGCATTTTCCTCTCAATCTGTTCTTAAAATGCAGAAGGAATAATGCCACAGGCTACTGGTTTAGAGAGGTGAAGAGGAGGTTACTTATTGCTTCTCATACATTGCTAGAAAACTTGGTAATTTTGGCTTGATTTGAGGAAGGTTTTGTTTTCTGCCCGATGTGTGATATCACCTGGAGTAACTAAATTGATAGAACTCTTCCTTTAATGTGTCCCTTATTTCTCTTTCCATAGAATAGATATTTTAGCATTGGAATAACTCAGGAAGTTACTCTTCTTTTAACATGTACATATTGTAAGGAAAGATGGGGTACTATATTAAAACAAACAAACCCCACATAAAACATCACCAAAACAGAGGCACATAAATAATTGTGATGGAAGGTTTGGTTTAAGTATAGATTTATAAATTCTGCTTTACTTTAAGGACTTACTAGTTCATTACCACACTTGATTATTCTGTACTTCTGTAAGTTTATAATTTGAATTTAGATATTAATTCAATTGGATGATCCTTGGGGTCCCTTCCAAGCCAAGCCATTCCATGAATCAATGTATTAAATTTTTTTTTTTCAATACAGTACTGCAAAGGCCCATTTCTGTGCTGTATTACTGTCTGTTTATTCTGGCAGCTCTATTTTTATCTATTCATTTTTATGCAAGAAGCCCTCTCTCCTGAAGAATTTATGGTCTGGTATTCCTGAATGTGCTGTGTCAAACCCCATTAAGATTTTAAAGCCTTCTAAAGGAAATGCCTGTAAAGTTATAGTAGTTTGGAATCATGATTTAAAAAGTTGATAAAATGTCAGAAAATGGATTAATAAGTTTCTCTTTAGAAATGCTACAATCTTGAAAGAAAATAAATTTCGGTTTGTTTTTCATATTTGGAAAATTAAATCAAGTGTATCTCAAGGGAGTTTTTTTGGTACCTGAGTAAGACCTGAGTAGTTTCTCTTTGAGTTAACTTGACAGATACCAGTTTATTTCTGTAGGCAGAATGTTTATTTGGGGAAGAAGATGGGATAAAGTATAAAGATGATTTTTTGTGAACTCACAGCCACCCAGGGAGCTGGGGGATATGTCTGTCCCTCATGTAAGTAGTTGGTGTCACCTGGATGCCCTGCTTTGCTCCCCCACAGTTGTCTCTGGAGCTGAGGCACGTTTACATTGGAGGGAGGTTCACCCTTTGTCCTCTTTTGGGGTTATCTGTCCTGAAAATGTTAATTTCTGCTCCCTGACTTTAATTTGCCTGTTTTACCTTGCTCTTAGTTCTGGCTTTGCAGTAGGCTCAAAGCTTTTCCTAATTGAGGAAATGGACTGGATTGAGTACAAAGATACTGGTTCATTGTTAAAGAATTCAAAAATTACCAAAACAACAGGTGCCTTTCTAAAAATGAATACTAATTCCATGCAACCTCTGCTTGTTTTATCCTGTGATAGTATCTGAGCTTGTGTTAGCACTTCAATTAACTTTTAGAGTAAGAAAGAAAATTTAAATTCAAATTCTATATGCAGTATCTTAAAAAAGATCCTGTAACACTAAGAAGTAAATTGTTGTTGTTCAATATATTATATATATACCTTCTTCTTTAGAGTTCTTAGTGTGAAATTCTATCAGTAGATGCAGTTTTAAGCTTTGAAGTATTGTGTTCTTATTTTGCAGGTTATACCTGATCAATTCTCCTGTGGTAAGAGCAGAAAATCTGAGGTTTAAGGAGGAAGGAGTGAGGGATATCCTGAAGGATGTGTTCCTGCCCTGGTACAATGCCTATCGCTTCCTGGTCCAGAATGTTCAGATCCTGCAGCACAAGGTACAGATCTCTGGAGCGTTGGGAAGCAGTGGAAGCTCTGTGCTTCTTCCACTGTTAGTGAATTAGCACTGTAGGGAAATTTAGATTGGAAGGGAGGTCTGGACTCTGACAGTCATCTGATCTTTACCTCCTTGTTCTAAACAAGGCTTGACTTCACAGTTAGCTCAGGTTGTATATCCTTGCTGTTAATTTGTTATTTGCTGTTTGCACCATGTTTTATAAAGCTGTAATCGCCTGCATCTTTCTCTTCTTGACCAAGCTTATGATGCAGAAAGGAGGAGTGGAAGGTAGGGAACTGTCAGGACGTAACAGCTGCCATTTCCCAGGTCAGAGAGCTCTTGATTCCCTCTTGTTTCAGGTCAGGGGGATGACATTGCATTCATACTCTTGAGAACAAGGCAGGGGACTTGGTGTCTGTGGGGTCAGTACATTCTGAGCAATTACTTGCTGCTCCTCACCTTGCTGGGGACACCAGTTAAAAGCCAAGTACCACGTGTGCTTGAGGGAATCCTCCTGAAATGTCCGTGCTAAACCTGGTTGGTTTTTTTATATCAGTGTTTTTGTAGCAGCCTGGAGGCAGCAGGTACCACCAAAACTGTCCTAGTGCTGCTGTTTCTTTGCTGTTACCCTGTGTCCTGTAGCCAGGACAGCTCCAGCACAGGGAGGATCTGTCAGAGGAGGCACCTGGCCTGCAGGTTCCTGTGCACTGGGAGCAGTGCTCGGCACCACGCGGATTTAACACCAGCAGAACTGCAAATAAGTCAGGAAAGTTATTTTCAGCAGTGGCTGCTGTGACAGTTCCTTGAGCAAACTCATTTACTGGAACTTTAATTATGAATCTGCATTAAAATGCTTAACTTGGGAATACTGGATCCTGAATACATTAGCCACAGCATGAAGATTGCCTTCTGTGACATGACGGTTATTTTTTCAAAAGTTAAATTTAAATACAACTCAGAAAAAAAAAAGATTCAGAAATGGAAGGGAAAGAAAGGCAAATCACAAAAGCAATAATGCTTTAGACTTGCAGATTACATTTGAAGTCTGCTGAAAATGCTGGATGACTGACAAGAGTTTCTACACTTTCAGCAAGATTAAAATTTTTCTTATAGTAATTTTTCATTAAAATTGAAGATTTGATGTATGTATTGTATAGTTTCTTTTGAAACCAATTTTAATCTTTCAGCTGAGATTAATGATAGAAGGTTACCCCTTGTTCATGCAGACTTTTAGGGGAGAGTGGAAACTAAACAAAAAGTCTTAAACCTTGTACTTACACATGCAGTTGCAGTAGCAGCCTGGTCACTGTGGAGAGCTGCCATTTGAGGCAGTAAAGGCAGCTGACTTCAGTAATTAGTACTGTAAATAGCTTAAACAAATGGTTTTATCTTTTTTAACAACCTCTTTTGGGAAGAAAGTCTGCTAACTCCAGATCCTAATATTTAACAAGTCTTTTTTTAGGATCCCTAGACAGCATTCATCAGACAAACTTACACATTGCCCCCAAAATATACTTGTTTTTCCTGTTTGACCTTTGAATTGTCTGAATTGTGCTTTGCAGCTTTTTGCTGCGATCCCATTAAATCTTGCAAGATCAGCTCAATTGGGGTTGGAAGACCCCAGTGGAAAATCCAGGTGCTTAAGTGGATAGTTTCAGTATTTCAGCAGATGTAATTTGTCTTTCTAGATAGTGAATCCATTCCTCTGTACCAAATTAGGCAAAAGAATGTGCCATTGGAGGTGATAGTGCTTAAATTAGATTAAACAACTTTTTCATCGTATTCTGCTTCCTACAAAAGAGAAACCAAAATCCCGGTGTCCTGGATGAAGTCTAATAATAATTTTATGCTTACTGTAATTCCCACAGTAATTGTAGTTAAATGATAGCTGACCTCATGTTGGGATTGCTGCTCTTCTGCATTTCTTTCCTAAGAATCTTCTCCTTTATACTTTTATGAGTGGATCCATAACTCCTGGTTCAAATAATCAAAACAGATCTTTTCATGTGAACTCTGAGGGAAGGGAAAGGCTAAAGACTCTTAAAACCAGATGTTAAATACTATTCATAAATCTGAGAAAAAAAAAATAAACCTCCTGTTTTCAACCAGTTGTAAGAATATTAAATGGAAAAGAGTCACACTGTGGGCACAGACAAATGTGCTTGTGTGTGGTCTTGCCTGCAATGCCCTGCAGAGTCAGCCAAGTGATGACATTTCTCAGATGGGTGCAAATCTCAGTGTTCTAGAAAGCAGCAAAATGCACTGTGTGCATGTGGGATGCCTAAAAATTCCACCTGTTTTCTCAAGTTGTTACATTCTTCTGTGTTTTAACTTGTCGAAATTGTCACATGCTCTTAAAAAAATGACGATCTTGTTTCTATGCCCGTTCCCCAAATTGAGTCCAGCTTCACAGTACGTGTCTTGGAAGTACCTCAGATCCCCCTGGATGAAAGGAGTTAGTTAAATTTAAGGGTCCTGCCCTGTGTCTGGAAGCTGAGGCTTACAGTGCACACAGGGAAAAGAGGGCCACATACTGCTGTCCTGCTTTTGATCTGCTTTAACAGACCCAAATCACTGCAGTTAAAAGTTGTGGTGAGGCAGCAGTGGGAGGCAGGTTTTCCTTAGCTCTTTCTCTTACATACCTGTGTCTGGAATTTCATGTTCTCTCATAGGAAACCAGTGTAACACAGTGAAGATGCCAAAATACTGGTTGCTGGCAGGTAATTGGATGTAGAGGTTTGAATATATCCCCTTATGACTTGAAAATGTGCTTTGTGTTTTTATGTTGATGATAGGACGAGGGAAGAGAATTCCTTTACAATGAGAACACAGTTAAGGAGAGCAATAACATCATGGATAAATGGATTCTTTCTTTCACCCAATCACTCATTCAGTTCTTCAAAGCTGAAATGGCAGGTATGCACGTTTGCTGGGGTGGGGAGAATTGTGTGGGGGTTTCATGTTTGATTAGAGAACTCACCATTCCATCCAGAGATTTCAAGTCTCCCATGGAATCTGGATAAAAGGAAGGAAATCTTTAACCAGCTACCATAATACATGGAATGCTGCTTTCATGGGTGTTAAGTCAGATTTTGCTATGCTTGTTCATGAGATTTCAAAAAGTGATGAGGCTTTTTTTGTCACAGCTCATCGTGTGAGCTCAGTGATGTAGCTTGTTGCTGTAACAACGTCTTCTGCAGTGCTTGGAGCAATTAATAATATTATAATAGTTACTGAAAGACAGCAGTGGAAAGGAAGCTAAATAGAATTTGGAGAAGCCGTAAAAAAAGGATAAAATGGGCAGTGCTTGTCAGTTGTATAAAATAATTTTTGGAGGTATATGAGCACTGACAATACATTTTTCCTGGTGTAGTTCCATGGAGAGGGTTTCTTTGTAATCATCTTGGGAGTGTGTGCAGCAGGATGGATAGCACTAGGATATTGCAGAGCTGTAGGAAGGTACTCCCCTGCTTTTTCTTCCTGCTTGTTGTCTTTTTCATCATCCCACACCTCTCAATGCTCACATTACGTTAGGACGCTATTAATTGCAAAGAGGAGGAGCTGCAAGAGCCCCCTGAAGTAGCTGTTCTGATGCTGTAAGTTTATAAACTTGCAGATAAAGTCACAGTGGGATTTGAAGAGGTTGTGATGCCTTTAAGGGCGCTGGAACCCCAGATATTGGAAAGAGAGTGGCTTTGGCTGTTGTTATTCCTGTTTATGAATAAACAAGTAACACCCTCCCCCCAGTGCCTGTGATCTTAAGTTGCCCTCTGAAGAATTTTAGAAGCCTTGGGCTTGGAGAGAAGGCAAGTATTAGTGGGATAATAGATCATAAGGAAACAGCTAAATGCCAGATCTGAGTTCATGACTCAGAACAGTCACCGTGCTTCTTTCATCTCTTGCATTCCCCCCTCTCAGACTGATCACTCTCACCAAGATGAGTAAGATGAGTTTATCTTGCTACAGTAGATAAAGCAGGTCATTTTGGTAATAGCAAACTTCATGTGAGGACATCTAAGAACATTTCATTAAAAGAAGAAAGAATCCTCAAGCCACCAAACCCAGGAATATGATGTAGGCGGCCTCTTAGTGACGAAAATGTGACTTCTTCCTACAAGTTGTGTCCTTGAAATTTGATGGTGCTGTGTGTTTAGTTTCATGTGTTGCCAAGCAGAAATATGCAGGACTACACAAGTTCACGTGCTTCAGATAAAGAGGAAAATACTTGAGGGACAGTGGAAAATCAGTTTGTGAATTTGTGAACCTGGGATCTTGGATCAGTGCACGGCTTAAACAGAATTATTTGCAGGAAGGTGAATATGGGGGGAGAAACTTGAATTCTCTGCTCTGGATTTCTCAGAGGAAGATGAAGATAACAAAAAGGGATGTGTCAACAGCCATCTTTACAGAACAAGGTCTACTAAGCAGGAGAAAAGGAGTTTCTGCTGGAAAATGACAATCTAAAGATTTCCAAGACAGTGGTGTTGGTATTAAATGCTGTTGTCTTGTGTTAGATGAAGATAACGTCATGTGCTCATGAAATGAGTGACAGTCTCATTTGGAAGGGATTAATAAACAGGATTTTTCAATTTATTTTTCTGCATAAACTCTGACTTCAGTCAGGCAGATATTAATGAGATGCAGTGAATTTGTGTACTGTGACATGATAGTCTTGTGCTAGTCTCTTTTACAAAGTTATTTGGGGATTTTTTTTTTTTAAAAAGATTTCTACTTCATATCACTTCAAGTAGGAAAAATGTCAGGAAGAGACAAGGGAAGATTATAATGGTGACTGATACCCTCAAATGCAAGGTAAAGGAGATAAATATACTATAAATATAGATTCCTGCAGCTGGCTGTGTGATGGGGTGTAAGAACACACAGGCTCGAAGGTGGCAGTGGTAAGGAGACACCAGGAACCAGAGAAATGCTGCAGCTGAACTTTGCTTCTTCCCTTTCATCGAGTGCATTTTAGAGTGGAGGTAAATTTTACACTGACTGCCTCTGGAAAAAATGTTTTCATGAAGTAAAACTTATGTTAATTCTGCCCCAGTTTCTGCTGGCAGCTTGAAGAGCCAGTGGTGTGTCAGCCTGAGTGGAGCCCCTGTCAGAGTAGGATTGACCTCGCTGGAGGAGGCTGAGGGAGGAAGGGGAACGTACCTGTGCACGCTCCAGCTTTGGGATGCTGGGAGAGCCTGGAAAAACTTGAGAGGTGTAACAACCCTCTGCCAGTCCTGGATGGGGAGAGCTTTGCCTTCTGAGAACGTGTGCAGTTGGAGAAAAGGAGGCGCCGCTTATCCCAAAGGAGCCTCATTTCCATTATCCATGGAAAACGTGAAAAGTGCTGTGTGTTGGAACCCCACACGTGTGTTTGTAAGAGGGTTTGCTGTTGTGTGGTACCTCTGGTGCCCAGAACTGGAGCAGTAGCTCTAAAACCCTCCTCAGGTTGGGAAAGTGTGTGTGTGTAACCTCTTGTCGCTTCACTTTCGTGATGACACCCTTATCCAGAGGAGTTATTAGCTTTGGAACAGTAGCACAATTTCTCCACTAAGCCTCATCCCTTATAATGGAAAATCCTGGGATTTTTGGACTCTTTGATAAACAGGGCAAGTAGCAAGATCTTGGGAAGATATTATGGAAAGCAATGGGACAAACAATCCTTTGAGTTTCAAGGGGGGTTAAAAGTCTGTATTAAAAATCAGTAAGCCTTACTACACTGTTTTTTCTTCTGAAGTGCCCAATACAAGCACTTATTTTAGTAAAGCAACTTTTCTCCCGATGACAAAGTGAAAAAGTGTGTGTGTGTATGCATACACGTTTCCATGTACAGGCATGTCTTTCTTGATTCATGAAAAATTAAGATTTCATGTTTTGGTTCATGAACTGGGGTTACAACTATTGAGAAGAGAAATGCAGGTTTCCAGGCTAACTTGAATCTCTTGTTAAAGATATACTCTCCTTGAAGGGTGGGTTTTTTGAGTTGTTTTTTAATTTGCTTTTAACCCATCTTCTGGCTCGATAATACCTAACTAGAGGAGAGCTTGGAATTCTTTAGGAGTACAAATTCCCACATAAATAATGTCTTCCCCACCATGGCATGAATCTTCTGAGCATTTCCTTTTTAGGTTTAAATACCACTACTCTGCCTTTAAAAACACTTCTGGTTTAGAAAACTCAGTGAAAAGCGTGGTGGAGCTTTTAAAGCCAAGAACCATTTTATTCAGTAGCTGCTTGATTAATGACACTGATTCAGAATAAAGATCAAGAAGCTCGTTGCTTTTAGAGAAGTTATATACAAGTTTTTCCTTAAAAAAAACTGAGTCCTGTTTGATGTCCATTCCCACACCCCTAATTTCTCATGAACAACTGAAATTAGTTTTCGTGTTGCACAGTGATGCTGGTGGTGACCTCTTTGGTGCTGGCAGTCCTCCATGCTTTCAAGTTACACAGAACTTGAAAATACAGCTCTGTTTCTCTCTTAACTCGTCAGCCTTGCTGCTGCTTTGCATTCTTGTAACTTACTGTGTTCCTTAGAAAAATAATAAAAATCTGTAATTAATTCAGGGAGAATTGATTGAAGTAGGTACCTCATTTAAATCCGGTGAGCAAAAAACGAAGTGTTGGCAGTAATTAAGGAAATTTTATTTTGTGGATCTACAGTAGTTTCTGTTAAACTTCCAGTGACTTGGCTGTATTTGCAGCATGTGCAAATCTAGGATTTGCCAAATCCACTGCGATTAATAGTCTCTTATCCACTATCCTCTTTACGAGTCAGATAAAAGCATAAGGCTTCCATAACGCATGTTTGTGTGGGATTAGGGAAGCAATTTGCTGGTGGATGTTTGTCTTGAAGCACCAGAACTGATGACATGCAATTTCAAAATACAGTTGCAACATAACAGCGTGTCCAGTCCCTTCTTTGAGCTGCTGCTCAAGTTTCGTGTTCATTTGCACCAGAGCTGCAAATGATAATGTGCTTTTATGAGCGAGGAGCTCGATGCAGAGGGCAAATATTAACTCCAGGAAACATTTTTTCCCTCCAGCTTACAGGCTGTACACGGTGGTCCCTCGGTTGGTGAAGTTTGTTGATATTCTGACCAACTGGTACGTCAGAATGAACCGCAGGAGACTGAAGGTAGGGCTGTGCTGCTCCAGCCTTGCACTGGGAACTGAACCCTGCTTTCTGTGTCAGTGGAATGCATTGCAGCTCCACGGGGCTACACAAAATCATTTTATGATTTTAAGTGCTATCAGTTCGTGCCTGGTAGTGGGAATGAGAAGTCAACTTTTTTTGTTTCCTCCTCTGCTTTATGAGGAAAACCAGTCCAACAAAATGCCCAGTGATTCTGCTGCACTTGCTGGGTGGAATTGAGCAAAATGTACACGGTTTAGAAAACCAATGTATTGCATTAACATAGGGCATTTTTGAAGTTTATTGAAGTGAACTTACTGATCCTGAAATTGCAATTGCTTTTCTTTTTGGTGAATTCTTCATATAGGGTGAGAATGGGACCGAAGACTGCATTATGGCCTTGGAGACCTTGTTTAGTGTTTTGTTCTCCATGTGCAGACTTATGGTAAGGGACTTACAGCCCACTGTCAGTAACACTTCAATGTAGTTAATGTAAAAACATCTTCGTGTAGCTTCCCCCTTGTTTTCCACCTCCCCTTTTTATGGGGCTTCTCTGCCCCATGGTATTAAAAAGAAGGCAAATGTCACCAGATAAAGAGACATTATGATTTCTTATGTGATGCCCAAAAGTAACATGTAAATGTCGGGAAGGAGGTAAATAAGCAGTACCAATTCCATCATTTATTTCAATCTGCATTTTGAATAACGTCATAGTTGCAGACACTGTAAGCACTGTTTTTGCTGAACTGTCCCTATGCAATTCATGGTGTTATTGATTCATAATGTACAAGCAATAAAGATGATGATTGGATTTAACATTGCAGGCACCATATACTCCATTTATCACTGAGCTGATGTACCAAAATCTGAAAACACTTATTGATCCGGCCTCGGTTCAGGAAAAGAACACTGAAAGCATCCACTACCTCATGCTCCCCCAAGTCAGGTAAGAGGCAGTTGTTATGTGGCAAAATGGGGTTTTGGTCATTTTTTGAGGTGGGTTTTATTAATTTTTTAGGGCTTTTTTGTTGGTTTTTTTTTTTTAATTTCATGGAACAGTGCTCCTTCATTTGTGTTTAAAACTGCATAACAAGAAAACAAACTGCTGTAGTAATGTGAATATTCCTTTGTCCCTGAAAAAAATTTTAGGATGCTAGTCAACATGCTCTTTTTTATAAGCAAAAAATGTTTAAATTTTGATTAAGCTGTGATTAATGTTAGTCTCTTTGCTGTAGGAGAGAATTTCATTATCAGTGAACTTCACACTCCACTGTCAATTTTAGCTGGGAAATTTCTTTTCCCTCCGCATGGAGGCAGTAGACTTGTGTTAGGTTAAGGATTATAGATAGGAAAGAAAAAAATTAGGAGGAATGCATGTTCTCCACTCATATTTTCTTATGGTGGGCAAGGAATATGGTTTTTACTCCTCAAACTGTGCACTGACTAGAAGCTGTAGCACCTACAGAAGGGCCCTAAAGGATCAGAGAACTTCCTTGCAGACCCTACATTGGCAAGAACACGTGCACCCCCCATCTCTAGGCCTTTCTTGGTTCCAGATCCCACGAGGTTTGGAGTTATTGTTGTTTGTGTGGAACACATATGGAGCCAGCAGAGCGAGTTCTTTTGGCTCCAGGTCAGGAATTAACCCATTGTCCAGGGATTGCCTGTAAGAGGATCCCTCATCTGCGGGAGAGATCGTTCTGTGCCTGCTGATGGCTGAGGGTTGTTGTGTCAGTGTATCCCAAAGGTTTGGGTCCCTGATGGCTGTACAGGATGTGTGCTCTGGGTCATCCTTAGTATCAACTCAGCCCAGGTAAAACTTTGCAACTGAAGTATTTTTGGGTTAGTTTTGGTGTTTTGAGGGGGCTTTTTTTATCCAGCTGAGGGGCACACCGGTATTGCAGTGGATTAAGTTAGTCCCTGCATTTAGTTCCTGCATCTCAGTGTTCTCTTGGTCACTGAATATAAGAGAAGGAACTTTCCTTTAGTGTTGCAGCTCTGTTTGAAACCCCTCAAGGACAGGGGATCTGACCTTGATACTTTACGTGCCAGTTTAAAAATTTAAACCTTCCATAATGGTGTTTCTTTTATGGATGCTGTATCCTTTGAGGAGGGTGTATGGTCTTCCTGAGAGCTTTAATAGTGAGAGTTATTGCAACAGGGAGTTGGAGATTGACATAATGACAGTGCTGATTTTCTGTTCCCTGGGAAAGTGCTGTGGAGAATATGTAATCAAGGAATGCAGCCCTCCTCAGTGAGCTGGCAGGAATGGGTTTGAGCTCCTGGAGAACGGAGTCCTGGAAGGGGGGTGAGCTATTCACAGGGACTCAGTTCAGGCATGGCCTTAACATGAGCATTTAAAAGTGGATTAATCACTTTTTACTCCAGTTAGTGCTGACTTGACTTGCTGCTCTATCATGCCAACATGAGATATTTGAGTGGCTTGCACAGCTTTCCTCTTTTGTTTGTATTTTTGTCTGTTACTAGTTTGTGTAATTTATTGGCTCCCTTCTGTATCAGTTGTTCCCTTGTCAGATAAAAAGATGTGTTTTCAAGACCAGATTAGTGTTGGAGTTTGAGTTTCACCTTGAGTTGTGAAGCACATAATTGCATTGACTCTGAATGTTTTTCTGATGACAGCATAAGGACAATATTGTCAGTTAATAATAAGGGATATTTTTGGATGCAATTACAGAAAATACTACTATAACGATATGATGGGTAAGTGCAGATAAAGCTGAGGGACTTGGCCACTTTCACAGCTGAACTTGACTCAATACCTGTGTTACAAACCCCACTGGGGTAGTACTGGGTTGCTTAGTGTCTGAACAGATGGGTTGCATTAAATTTGGTGGATGTGCATTCAGTCTGTGAAAAATATTGTCATTTTGTGGCTCTGCAATGTTGTTAAGTAATGGCAAGTAGTATTGAAATAGTGCCACATAATCCTATATGAATCCTTCTGGGAGCAAAATCTGCTCTCTTGCAACTTACACGTTTCCAAGTTTTTGGAGGACCATCCTGAAGGTCTGGCTTTTGGAAGAACAAAAGCTTCAAAATAGGTAGTGACATCTTAAAGCCCAAATGCAGAACATGGGGATATTCCAGTTGTAAGTTTTGCTTTACCAGCTCTTTTTTCCTGGCCAGTCCTTATGGGATACGTGGTTTTCGTCCCAGTACTTTTGCTAAATAATATTACAGCAAGTATCTCCATTCACTTCATTTTATTCACATCTGTCTTTTAAACTGGTACCTCTGGTGTTGATGTGATACTTGTGCAATCTTAGAGTAGAGCAGCTGAAGTAATGCATCTACTTGAGAAATCAAGAAAGCCTCGTTTACAGAACTCTTGGCTGCTCGTACATTTGAAACAGGATGTGAACATCAGCTCACTCAGAAAAAAAAGGCCAAAATTGCAATCCTGATCCTCTCCCCACCTCACCTCCCAAAAAAAACCCCAAAGGGCAAAAAAATACCCCACCCAACCCTGCCTTGCCTCCAAATGAAAGGGTATTAAAATGATGGAGCCAGGAAAGATGACAAGGCTGTCTAAAACCTCAGACTCAAATATCTGTAACTCCTGGAAAAGATGAAAAATTGAGATCTAGTGAATTGTTGCATTATGGGTAATTCATTGTCTTTATAAGTACCCTATTTATAATATCTTTTTGCATCTTCTTATGATATTATTAATGTAAATTGGACTTTTTATTGGATGTTAATAGAATAGGTAGTATGACTCAATCCATCTTCTCCACCTTGTGAGAGGTGCTAACAAAAGATTTAAAAATAGCTCCGCTATTTGTTTTCAGCAAGTTATTTCCTCCTCATCTTCTCCACAACAAAAAGAGGGGAAAAACCTGTTTGTTCATTTTTCAAATTGCCCCAGCCAAGGCATAACTGAGTCTGTTGTAGGAGATTTCAGAGAAGGGGGTGTAAAATGCTTTCAATCTGCTCAAATGTGCAATGAAAATGAAGCAATATAACATTTCCTTTCCAATCTAGGGAGGATCTCATCGACAAAAAAATTGAAAGTGCCGTTTCTTGTTTGCAGTCTGTGATTGAGCTTGGGCGAGTAATCAGAGACAGAAAAACCATCCCAGTCAAGGTTAGAACTCTTAAGGTCTCTTATCATACCTTGGGAATGTGTAACAGCTTTGTAACTTTGGGATAAGCCTGGGAAAATTCAATAGTTAAGTTTCTGTTTTGTTTTTTTTTTCCTTCTCCCCAGTATCCTTTGAAAGAAGTGGTTGTTATCCATCAGGATCCAGAGGCTCTGGAAAACATCAGATCTTTAGAGAAGTATGTACTTGAGGTAAGAATATGATGCTTAACTAGATTGTCTGTGTCAGTTACCTGAACAACCAAACCCCCAACCTTCCCTATTGGTGATACTAATAACTCACCAGGTAAAATGAAGTTAAAAAAGATTGTCATGAAAGGGGTTATCAGTGGGTACTGTGTGCAGAACTGCAGGGAATTGGGTGAGGAGCTGAAGTCAGTTAGTACTGAGAAATACTTAATAGCTCAAACTGACCACAGCAGACCAAGAGGCTTTAGAAATGTTCTTTTCTTTGGTCAGTGAAAAGAAAAAACATTTCCTGAATGAAAAGACAGTAGTCAACTACACGTTGTCAAAGAGTTGGATTACAGAATTTATGATCTCCTTTAGTTAAAGGGCATCAAAACCACTTTGGCAGTAAGTGGAAGGGGTTGGTGGAGAGGGGAAGAGAGAATAGGGGACCAGTGAGGATTTTTGCACGATGTCATTTAGGAACTATAATGTCAAATAAGTGAGATGTGGATCTATACAATTTCTTCCACTCATCTGTTCCTTTATGTCACTGCAATCCTCTGGAGTGTGTGTCCATTAGAGAAGTGCAACCTGCCCTGCTGCCAAATCTTTGTTTGGATAAAAGCCCCATCATCCAAAGGCAAAGTAACTCTTCATGGGTTTTGGAGCTTCACTTCCTGAAGTGGGCTGCACTTTCTTCTTTTAGTCATGTTGGGGTGTCCTGTGCAGGGCCAGGAGTTGCACTTTGGTGATCCTTGTGGGTCCCTTCCAAGTCTGGATAGTCCATGACTTCTCTTAAACTTGTAATTATCCATTACTCCAGCTATTTGTGGATTCTGGAGAATCCAGTTTTAAGGGAGGTAAGGTTTGCTTCCTGAAATTACTTCCAAAAAGGTAGCTGACAAAATTCGTTGTCAACTTCTGCAACTAGTAAAAGGTAACAGAGGCACCTGACAATTTGTAAATGATTACATAATTGGATTGTACATAAGTGTGTTTTGATTTATTTTGATTTGCTACTGCAGACACTGTTCAGGTGTGTCTTACACAGAGATGATTTACAACATGCTCAGATGCCTTTATGGAAGCACAAACACCAAGTACTGTCTATTGTCTTGTCTTTATTATGGATCTTAAAATTCAAGAAGCTGATGCTGAAGCTTAGTGTGTGTTTTATTGTACTACATGGCAATCAATCCAGTTGTTTACTGGGATGGTGCAGAGCTAAAGAGGTCAGTGATTACAGGCAGGCTGGGATAGCTTTGTTTGAGGTGTGTTTGCAGCTTTGTTCATCGACCTCCTACGTATTCAGAGCTTTAGAACCTTTAGTGATTGCCAGAAGTGTGTTTCTAGTAAATTTGCAGATGCCAGAGGTAATCGGTAAGAGAAATTACACCATTTAATTTCATGCAGTTGCTGACAAAAGAATTGGAACAATACACTTGTCAATTCTTCAAAAATTTCATTCATTACTTTTGCAGAGGGAGCTGCAGTCTTTGATCTGCAGTCCTGCTCTCTCATCTTCAGAACATAGCAAGTCATTTAAATAAATGGATTTTAATATTAGAACTGTCCAGATTATGGAGTTGTCATCAAAAATAGCCACGCTCACAAAATGAAATACATCCAGCAGGCTTTTAGCAACTGGACACAGTTGCATTTTATTCATTAGTATTTGAGACCATTTACAAGCCTGGGTCAGGACTTCTCTTCCCAACTGCTTCCAGGGAAGGGCTTTATCTGAGTAAATTTACTCTCTGCACAGTCAGAATCTTATTTTAATCCGGCCTTTGTATTCCTTCCAACCTCCACCCCTTTGTAGGGCTGTTATAAAACAGAGAAAATGGGCTTCTCCAGCAAACCCAAGGTCTGTCAGTGTTTCATGTGTCACTGGTGTTATGGTGATGTGGTGTGACTGAGTCTGGGACTGCGCTGAATGAACTGACACAGGAGCTGTGGCAGTGTGGGGGCCTTCAGTCTTTCATTTCTTACAGAACTACATAAGCAGTGTTTATTTTCCTTCTTAGGCTGCTTGCTTAGTGAGCCCAGCCCAGAGAATGCCCAGCACTGGCATTTCTCTGTCTCAGCTCTGAGGACTGGGCATAGCTGGGGCACATGGCACCAAGGAAAGGCCCCTGTATGTTCAGGCATTCCATGTACAGGTCTTCCCACTGGTGATGGGAAGGGCTGGTTGCCTTGGTTTATCTTCATGAGACTTCAAAGATATGTTAAGGACCAAATTTTAAGTAATTAGGAAGATAAAATTAAAAACTGTTTTAAGTCAAAGCACTGAGGCTGATACAGACTTGCCTGTTTCTGGAAGCCATTCCGTTTTTATTAAATGGATAATGTGTACAGAAGAATGGTTTCCTAATGTAATTAGTATAGAAAACTTGTCCTGATGGAGTTGGCTTCTCTGTGATTTATCTAATTGGGCTCAAAGTCATCTCTCAGTTTGTGCTATTTTTTGAATTATTATTTCTTTTCCCCTACGAGTTTGTCATTTACCACTCGTGGGCTCATTTCCAGCAGCACCCCATTGAAACTGAATTTCTGAAGTGCATAATTTTCATTAGATTTCCTAAAATTATTAAATAAATATCTATTAAATAAAATTAGATTCAGTTGTGTTCTTGGCTCCTTGTGTCAGTAGGACTTCCTAGGGAATTAGGCTGCAGCTCAGAGGTTGTATTTAAGCATCATTTCTCAATCTAAGTGTTTGGCTACTTGCTAGTCCTGTCATGCTGATGCTCCCATTTACCTGTGCTTCCTAAGTGCCTTGGAGTAGTTTGCTTGCCAGGTGCACCTGGGGATTCTGTAGCATGTTGATGTAAGTTCTAACAACCTTCCAGTGGACATTAAACAGTAAAGTGCTTCAAGCACTGGGCAGCCTGACAGAGCAAACCTGCCGAATTAGAGTGAAATGTGCTGCAGATCCGTGCAGGTTTGTGCCCGGAGAAGAGTTCATGTCAGCAATTTAAATTTTCCAAGGTCTGTCCCTGGTCTGTTACACCAGGACCAGAGTGAGACTGTGTGAAACTAGAGATGTCTGTTCCAAGTCCTGCCGTGTGTGTGCAGTGTCCTGCAGTGCAGGGGCCGTGCAGAGACAGCACCAGCACCTGCCACCCCTTGCAGTGGACTCCTGTTGTAGGCACCACCTGCATTACAGACACTACAGGCACGTGCTTGCCTGTTCCCTTTGACATCTTTCCATGTGCCTACTGTTACAGGCTTAATTCCTTTTTGAACTTGGTGTTACAGTCCTGCTTTGCTCCTCTGGTAGCATTAGTTCTAAGGGCTGACTACTTGTATTCTTCTCTTAACCCCTCTCCCACTCTTTCTGGTGCATGTTCCCTCACTTGAGGGGTTTGGTGAATAGCAGTTTTACCTTCTCACATTTTACAACTTCAGTCATATCCCCCTTCAGCTTTCCTCTCTCCAAAGGGTTCTAGCCCTGGTCTTTCCTCATGTAGCACCAATGCCATCCTCTCAGTCAGTTCTTCTGTAAAACTTCCCACAACACCACCATGTTCCCTTCAGACACAGGGACGAAA
The DNA here is from genome assembly GCF_003984885.1 of Neopelma chrysocephalum. NCBI lineage: Eukaryota > Metazoa > Chordata > Aves > Passeriformes > Pipridae > Neopelma > Neopelma chrysocephalum. Next base: position 558,884 of record NW_020897813.1, on the reverse strand, counting down.
ACTGCACGTGTAACTTAGAAAAATGGGCATTCATAGGTTTCTGTAGTGGCAAAATACTGTCTTTGGTCTGGGCCCCCTCCTGAGTTTCATGTAAGTTTTCTCAGCTGTTTTGGCTGCTCCAGCACACTCATCTCATGCTGCAGGGCACACACGGCAGCTTTTCTGAGCCAGGGTGGTTTTCTGTGCAGTGAGGACCTGGAGTGAACAGGTGAGGAAGGAGACAAAATGGAGCAGTTTTGTACAATTTAAACCATGAAATTGCTGGTTATAGTTTCCTGGCTCAATGCATATTGAAAGGACTGTTTCAGCAGAATTTTCCTTCCTGAGTTCTGCCAGGCCATTCCCAGAGCCACTGCACACCGAGGTTATGGGTTTAGCTCTTCAGGCAGTTGTGAGGGTGAAATAAAAAGGGCTGTTGAATAGGGGCCTGATTTGAGTTGAGAGCTGGCTGATGTCTTTTAATAACAGAGAAATGGTACCTAGAGGCTGAGGGTGAGGACAGGGCTGCTGAAGGGGTGGGTTCCATGTTGGTTGGGTTTATTTGCTCTTCCAGTGTTGGCCAGTGACTTAGACCACTGAGACGGCCACATACAGAGTTTGCAGCTTGAGGCTTACACCTTCCCTGGGACCGTGGCCTCTGCTCTGTGCCCTTTCTTTCCATGGCTGTCAGAGATGGCTGTTCTTTAGCTTCACTTTCTCCTCTCCCGGTGTCTTTATCCAGGAGCTGAATGTTCGCCGGGTGACGCTGTCTGCGGACAAGGAGAAGTACGGGGTGCGGCTGAGGGCAGAGCCAGACCACATGGTGCTGGGCAGGCGCCTCAAGGGGGCATTCAAACCTCTCGTGGCTGCCATCAAAGAGCTGAAGAGTGAGCAGCTGGAAAAGTTCCAGGAGACAGGTCTGTAGTGGTGCAAACCCCTGAACAATGGCAATATATCCTGCTGTGGGCTTAGGGGAGCGTGAGGCCTACTGCCCTCTTATCATCCCTGTGAAATTTTTTGTTATGAGAATAGGAGAAAATTTGGGTTTATTAGTTTTACTGTTATTTTGCTGGCAGTAGATTAGAAATGGCTGTGTACACTAATATTAAATTGTCCTCCTGTTAAACTGTTTCTTCCCATCCAGGGAGGCTGAGGTTGGATGTCCGGAAAAGGTTTTTCCCCCAAAGGGTGGTTGGGCACTGAACAGGATCCCCAGGGCAGTCACACAGCACCGAGGCTGCCAGAGCTCAAGGAACTGTAGACAATGTTCTCAGGCCTGTGGTGGGATTGTTGGGGTGTCCTGGGCAGGGCCAGGAGTTGAACTCAATCCTTGTGTGTCCCTTCCAACTCAGAATATTCTACAATTTTAAGTGCTACTGTAAGACCAAGATGAAGCAGGGAATAAGTTTTCTGTGAGACTGAATCAATTTGGAACTGAGTATTCATGCAATAGTTTTTATTCTAAAAGCATTCCTTCAGTTCCAGAGTTACAAGTGGGTGTGAATTTTGCAGCTATATCTGTTTAGTGAACTGCTTAAATGGAAATTGGGATTTGGTGGAGTACACAGGTTATTTTTAGGTTTTATTCCATTCAGATGGTTCCCCACCAACAGTTGCTGAAGTGCCTGTGTTTGAGTGAGCTCTGCTGCCTGGAGAAGTGCCTGTGTGAAAAATGGGAATGTGGGTAGTTCATTGCTGCTCACTAGTGCTTAACTGCTGTTTCACTGTATTGCAGATGTACTGCAGTACATGTGTTTGGAGTCTGATACTTTTGAGTTTAGAATTGTGGTATTTTACTCTGGTAAGAGATGCTCTTCCTCTGCCAATTGTGCAGGCACCATTGTTGTAGAAGGACACGAACTCCATGGGGAAGATCTCCGGCTCATGTATCAGATCGCGGAAGGATCCTCCCAGTTTGAGGCACACTCCGATGCTCAGGTATTTTATTGGTCACTTCTTCTTCTCTTGTTTTGGTTTGGTTTGGTTTGTTTTGGTTTGGTTTTTGGAGGGTTTGTTTGTTTGTTTGTTTGTTTTGGTTTTGTGGTTTGTTTTTTTTCCGTTTTGTTTTGATTAAGGGAAGAGTTCCTCTAAAAGTAATAGGAAAACGGTGAGGTGAAAGCTGGGGTGGGATTGTTAATTCAGGTAGTTCAACAAATTTCGGGAGCCCGTCTCTTGAATTCTTCTTTCTGTGCATTTCCTCAGGTGTTAGTTCTGCTGGATGTTACCCCAGACCAGTCCATGGTGGATGAAGGAGTTGCCCGGGAAGTGATTAATCGCATCCAGAAGCTTCGCAAAAAGGTGAGGAAGGAATGGTTTGGGCCAAGGCATTTTAATTTCCTTTGCAGCAATCTTTGGGCAATATGGAACAGAAACTGACCCTTTTAATTAAACATGAAGCCATGTATCATTTACTCCTCATATGTAACCTTCTGATTAGAGCTCTTGCAAGAGAATCCAAAGGATGTAAAAAAGAAAATTTTCTTGGGACACGTTTTTTGAAAAAGATATCTGTGCAGTTAAGGCTGCATAAATCATAGATTCATGGAATAATCTGAGTTGGAAGGGACCTTTCTTCAGCATAAGACTGAAAAAATACAAGTCTGTACCAAAATAGCTATTTTTCTATATTATATTAATTTTTAAAAATATATATAAGTATGTAGATTTCCATATATATATATACATCTATGTAGATTTTTATATATACACTTGTGTAGATTTTATATATATATACCTACCTATGTAGATTTATGTATGTAAACATTTTAATATAGAAATACACAGATATATAAAATAAAACTTATGTGGATTTATTTTTGTACAAAATAAAGCTGGGAAGGAATGTGGCCATGAAAACTCTTATGTTGTTGGATGATTTAAATTTAGTTCTGTAGTGACATGAGGCCATAATTTATTTTCCCTTAAATGAATCTGAAAATACTTAATCTTGCATACACTCCCATGTTTCAAGGCTCTTGCCTTTGTGACACAGGGATTGTTTTATTCTAAATCTTTTGTGGAAACTTTTGACAAATCCCTGGCAAATATCTTAAAACGATTTTTTTTTTCTTTAACTTAACAAGTATTCTTCTTTTAATTTGTAATTTTGCTGTCAGTAATAGTGTATTTGTGTGTCCTACAGCGGAATCTGGTTCCTACAGATGAGATCTCAGTGTACTACAGGTCCCAGCCAGAGGGGGAATACCTGGACACTGTTATCAAGGAACATGCAGATTTCATTTTGGCCACAATAAAGGCTGAGCTGAAGCCTTACCCGGTGCCTACCTCAAAGGAAGTTCTCATCCAGGAAACAACCCAAGTAAGAAGAAAAAACTCTGACTGCATAGCTCATCTTATCTGCTTTTAACCCAACAAACTGCTCCAGTGAAAAATGTCAACGTTTATTTATGGGATATAGCGGATATTGTTTCATGTTTGTAAATTTCTAGATTAGTGTTTTTGGTTTAAAAAAGAAAAATATTTAGTTTCTGTATGTGTAGTGTTTTTGAAAATGAAACTGCTTGGGTACCAAAATAAATGAATAATTAGTTGTTTGTGTAAGCTTAATACACAGTTATTTGTACTTGGATTAGTGCATTGTTTAGACAGCCAGAATATTGTTGCTCTGATTTCTTTAGGTTAATATGCTTTTGTAATGGAACTTCCTTCAAAGCTAAATTTTTCTTAAGACCAACTTCAGTTATTAATATTTAAGGCTGCTTTTTTCCCTACCCTGTGTTGCTGAAGTTGTCCTTGGTGACAGTGCAGTTTCACAGACAGTTCAAATGTGCTGTTGAAAAGGAACAGCAATTACCTTTGTTTTCTTTGATTGCTTCTTCTGACATATTTGACAACACTTTTGCCCTGGTTTTATTCAAACTTACTCCATCCAAAAGACATCCCCAGCAGAATTGTGGGTGAAGTATTTTTCAGCGTAAATGTCCTGCTGGGCCAGATAGACCAGAGCGTGGGATATATCCAACTTAAAATTTGATTGACAGAATGGCTGGAGGGGCCATTTTGTTTATTTAAGGAAAATATTTTGTTGTGTTGGTTTAATAAAACAATATCCAAATCACGATAATATTTCTCTTTCTTCAGCTGAAGGGATCAGAGCTAGAAATTACCCTTGTCCGAGGGGGGGTGTGTCAGTCTGTTGGTCCAGCCTGTGCCTACGTCAACCTCAAAGTTTGTGTCAATGGGACAGAGCAAGGTAGGAATGTACCCAGCCTGATTTGTCAGGGGTGGTGTGAAAGATAGTTTGCAAAAAGATGGGTTAGGATGTTTTGGTCTGGTGAATGCTGGAGCCATGAATTTGTTTGAAAGATAGTGCAACCTCCCTTCCAATAGGAGTTTTAAATAATTCTTGGAAGTAGGTGTATTCAAAGTAAAACCACACATTGACCATTGTGCCTTCTGGGGGAGATACTCAGGTGTGCACAGGAGTTATTTAAGTTCCACAGGGGGGTCTGTATGTGAGTGTCTGTCTGGGGGTGTGCACACACTGTGTCTGTGTGTGTGCTCAGACCATGAATGTTGAGAATCTCTAATTCCTAATGTTGTGCTGTCAGTGCAGGTGATGCCTTGATGTGGAGGAGATGCTTTGAAAACCTTAGATATAAAGCATAGGGCTGAAAAGAATACTAGAGAATAATATGTATATTATATTGATTATAGATTATATTGTGATCATATGATTATAAAATAAAACTAGATGATAGAACAACTGTGTTTTGGATAATGAAAAGATGAGAGCAGTGATATTGGTAAAAGTATTACAAGGTTGAATTATATATTAAAAGAAGGAAAACTAAATGTACTTAGGGATTTTTTTTTCCTACATGAGTTGACAGTGTATGTATCAAGTAAGTGTTAACATGGTCACAGAGCTGCTCCCTGAATGATAATGAATCCAGCTGTAAAAGTTTGGTGACCATCTCGGAGTCTGCCAGTTTTTAATCAGTATAATACAGGGTTATACTTTAGTGACATACAAATTTGACTGCTTTATTAATAAAAACAAATAAAACTTCTATACTCTAAATCTGAAGTGCACTTCAGTCCATTTCCCTGTTTTCTTTCCTCTTTCCCTTTCTTACTAAAATAATTTTAGGAAGATGTAGCATTGCCAGTTTAGAAACTCGCTGAAAGTGATGTTTAGTGATGAGAAAGCATCACTAGAAAATCATTGGAACTTGGATGTTGCTCACAAACTGCATTTTAATTTCTTATTTTGGTTTTAGATGGTGTGTTGCTGCTGGAAAATCCAAAAGGAGATAACACCTTGAACTTCACTGGACTTGTAGATGCTGTCTCCTGCATTTTTGGTCTTAAAAATTCAAAACTGACAGTTTTTAATGGAAACACAGGTAAATGGAGTATGAAAAGGAAAATTGGAAGTCTTTCTAGTAGCATCTAGGAGTTGTTTACTGTAGAATTATTTACTGTATAATTTATATCTATCTAAAATTGACAGGAAAATGGGTAAGGAAATATTCCATTTTATAGTACTTAGCTTGTGAGACTGTGTTTATAGTCACAATCAGAATGTTTCCAAAAGGTGCTGCTAAATGGTGCTCATCTCCTCTGTTATCTTCCTTCCATTGCAGTTCTCTTCAGGGCAAAATCTGATTTATTTCAGGGTTTCCATCAGGCCCAGGCTGTGCCATGAATTGATGGTGAGCTGCCATCACCTTTTCCATGCTTTCCTTTTCCTAATGCCTCAGTGGGCAGGATGAGAACTTCACTTCTGTCTGTAGAAAAAAAAAATATGCTGCTTTTTCACCCTGGAAAAACTTGAGGATTCTCTGCATTTCTTCTTTTTAGAAAAAGCTATCAAATATTAAAAATACTGCAAAAATGGTAATTGGATGGCTACAAAAACTTTCCGTAGTATTTTGTCATAGAAACATTTCTGCAGTACATCTGAGGGGGAGGTTCTTGAGTTGTCTGTTTTGAGGTGCTCATGGCACTGCTCAGGGTGACCAGTTTGTCCACCAATGACATCTGTAGGGGAACAGTCTTACTTGTGTCCGTAATGTCACTGTTACCATCTTTATCTTTAGTTTCTTGACTTATCCTGAAAATATTTCCAGGAGAATGTTTTGGGGGTTTCCACATCTGATGTCACTCGTTCCCTTACTGTGATAAACCTCTCTCAGGTTGTGCTCAGCTAAACTGAATAGTCCTATCATACAAAAGGATTATTCTTTGCTCTCAGTTAGAGGTGATTTAGAGGAAATTCCTCAGTATCTTCCTCGAGTTTCAGTTGTGTTTAAAGGAGGGAATAGTCCTTTTCCAAATAGTGAGGATATCCTTCCTAGCAGTGTGGACTGGTATTGTTCATTGCTATCACAGATATTAAGAGATGACCTACAAAAGGCCAAGAAAAGTTGGGAAACTCCCATTCCATTAAGATTATGAACAGTTTAACTCCTTATCTGGTCACTAATAGAACAAAAAGGAAGCAGCATAAATCCATTAATGTGGAATTCCTGAAAGAATTGGTAAAGAAAATGGAAACCTTCCCTCTTGCTGAGAGTTTCTTTTCTGCTGTAGTAACAAAAGCTTTATTCCTTTCCTTTCCATGTCACCTTTGCTCTGTAGGGATCATTTGGGGACTTCCCATCTTGATGTGCTGATTTTAAACTTTCACTCTTTGCAAGTGGTCTGGACAGAGCAGGTTTTTTTTCCCCTGCCCACTTAGTAACAATATGGAAATTCCCTTGGAAAGATTAGATTATCAAATTCACTTTTGTTGCAGTTTGTCAAACAAGTATTGATCAGCAGAAGGTACAGCTCCCTGAGTCAGAGTGGAAAGCATGTGCAAGGAAAATACCTCTTAGAGAGGTCAGACAATGGACCTGGAATTGCTGATGTTTGCTTTGGATACAATCCATTTGATTTATCTGCCCAACCTTGGCGTGGGTAATGTCAGGTGAGGCCTCATGGTGGTTCCAGGGCCTCCTTAGGTGAGGCAGGGCTTGGGATCAGCTGCTCTGTTTGAGAGGAATTGCAGAGGAAAGTCGTGCACTCCGGACAAGTTGTTGCTGAATTGTTCCCATGTGTGTTAATAAAATTGTGACCCAGTAAAACCATATTTCTGGCTCCATATTTCTCTTCCTGTGGTTTTTAGGGCTGTCCACTTTACTTGCAGTAATTTATTATCTTGTTTTCTAATTGTAATGAAGATTTACTTATGGTTTGTGTAATGGCACAGGACCAGGCAGTTCTTGTATTAAGGGAGGCTCAAATATGTCATGTCCCTGGTTTTCAGTACAGCATTGAAATAATAGGATAAACATTTCCTTCCCAGCAGTGTATTGAGGTATTTTGAGGAACTGCACAATCACTGAGCAAGACTCTGGGATGTGTACTGACCTTCAGAAACTGAGAATAGAATTTGTCTCTTAACATTAAAAAAAAAAAAAGTCATTCAGAGGGAAGAGCCTGGGCTTAAGTCAAATGGTAAAACAGTTGTCTGTGACTTTCTTTTTGCTCCGAATTGCTGAAAACTTTCTAAACTTCTTGAAGGGAATGCTTTTAGACTTGCACTCATCTTTTATGGCAGTAGCCCATATTGAAAAGGTCCTATTAAAAAAAATTCATTTTTTCAATGTTTGCAGGAAGAAATGAATCTGTAAATCATGTAGGGCTTAAAGGGGAAGGGAATAGGAGGGGGGACAAAAATCCCCCTATGAACTTCTCAGTCCATGTCTTGTTTCATCTTCAGATGGCTAATTTTTTTAAAATCTATTCTTAACATTGTTTTCTGAACAATAGTGCACAAAGATTTATTTTCTTAGTCTTTAATTTTTAAAAGGCCATGAGGCTGCAAGGCACCTTAGCAGAACATTACCACTTAAATCTCAGCTGCAGGGAGAGATGACTTTAAAAGTGATTTTAATATTGATGAGCACTTGTAATAGCTGCTTGCTTTCAAGTCTGTTGTTATATATGAAGAAATGACTCACATTTTTTCTTTTTCTTGCTCTTATTAGAGGGTTCTAAGAACAGGCTCCGTTGACAGCACTCTGCATAAGCTCTTCCCTGGGAAAATGTCAGCAGTTCTGTAATGCCAAATGCTAATTTGTTAAATAGGCAAACCCCCGTTACTGCAGCTCATTCCTCCTTGCCCTGCATGGATCCCAGCAGCTGGGGAATGGTAAACTGGAAGTTACTGGAGCTGGGTGTTTGTAGCTCTGTCAGCACCCTGCTCACTGTGCTCTCTCTCCTACCGTGACCCATAAATTGTGCTGCTTTAGGGCTGTGCTGGGAAAAACCTGCCCCTGGCTCCTGTTCCATATGATGAGGTCTTGGTAATTCTTGTCCACTTGTTAATTTAGTTGTTTTCTTGCTTTCCTGGAAGTGAAACCAAAAGCAGCTCCCCCTCCTGTGGGCTGGGGCATGTGCCTGGCACCTCAGCCATGCCAGGGCAGTGTTTGGGCACTGCCGGGTGGGCACCAGCATCGGGACATCTGCACTCCTGGAAACTGAATTGGAGTAGCAGCAATGAAGTTTTGCCTTTTTCTTTAAACCTTTATAAAGATTATATATGTATATGAATATATGGAGTTTAATGTATTCAATATTAATAAATATCCTGATGTTGCATAGTAGCACATTCCCAGTGCTGCTTCAGCTTGGGGGAGTTCGGGTACAAGCAAAGATCACAGGTCTTCATTTAATGAGATAGAAATGAGTAAGTGAATAATTTGTTGCTTGTTTGAAGTTCTTTTACTGGTTTTATTGCATAAGTAGTTGTGTGTTATTTGCATAAGGAGTATTATGTAGGAGCTGATTTCTACAGCAAACTAAGTACTCTGTGTGAAAACAAAATATTTCAGCACAAATCCCGCTTTTCAAACCAGAGAAAAGCTCTTTCTTGAGGAGGGAATTGTGAAGAAGGAGACACTCCTGCAGTGGAGTGAGGAGTGAGAAGCCTCATTGTCAACTCCTGGAGTGGGCACTGGGCTCAGCTCCCCACGATGACCTGACTGGTCTCACTTTCTGTTGCAGAACTGGTGAACAAGACAGACCTGCTGGGCCTGAGCGGAAAGACTCTGCATGTGACAGCAGGGTCAGCCCCTGCCCAGATCAGCTCTCCTGCTGCCCTGCTCTGCCAGTATATCAACTTACAGCTCATGAATGCAGCACCACAAGGTGTGTGGGATACTGATCTCCTCAGTTACAGGCTGAGCTTTCTGGGATGGAAGCTTTGGCCATCATCACTTGCTGGTGAAGAGAAGTACTTAAGTTTTCATTGGCAGACAGTGATTTTCTTAATTTTTCTCTAGTATTTGCTTTCTGATAAACACAATGTTTATATTTAGCTTTTCTCCCTCTTTTCCTAAGAGAAAAAGGACAGCCAGTTTGAGATAAGGAACAGCAGTTAAACATGAGCCCTTGGGCATTGTTTTTCTGTTTCTGACCATCAGCTCCCCTGTGCAGCTTATTTGAAAAGGCTGAGTCTAAAATGGACCAAAACTGAATGAAGAACCAACTCTTTATCAAGACATTGGAGACAGCCTGTGAAACATTTCTTAGTGCTATTTAAAAGCCAAATGAATTGTATTGTTAACGTGATCTGGAGTATAGATATGTGTGTGTGTAATTCTGTTTCCTGGCTGCAAATCTTGTAGCTTTTTTTTCTGAAACCTTGTGTTGGAGCAGCTCTGTTGTTAGTAACTTGCTTAATCTCTGCCCTGGTATGAGCCCTTTCTGCACTGTCCATGTGGAATCTTATTGACACTACTGGGAACCTGCTGGGGCCAAAAATGTGGTTTTTACGAGGGATTTGATCTTGTAAAGCTTCTGCACTTAGTGGTTTCTGTGTCCTGTTGAAATATTTCATGTTTCCCAGGCTCTGTGTTATCCTGTGGACTCAGGTAAAGAATTCTGCAAAGTTTTCTGCTCTTGGTCAAGCTGCCAATAATCACTTTACACTTCTGATTCTATAATCCATGAACTTACTTAGTGAATATCTGTAGGCTGGTATTGCTCTCAGTATTATGAAGAAATAGAGATGAAATGGAAGAGGAAATCCTAAATTTTAATTTACTAAGATAAGTGAAATAATCTCATTGCTCACCAATAGTGACTCAGCTGTTTGTCTTGTCCAGAATGTCAGAAAGGAACAGTGGGAACTCTCCTAATGGAAAATCCTGTTGGTCAGAATGGATTAACGTACAAAGGTCTTCTACATGAAACAGCAAAAGTTTTTGGGCTCAGAAGCAGGAGGCTAAAACTGTTCCTGGATGAAGCACTAACTCATGGTAAGCACAAACCTTTGGTTTGCTTTTCTGAGGACACTTGGAAGTTTTTCTTGAGAAGCAGCTCATGTAACCTGAGATCCAGTTGAATTACTAAATGCACATTATTTACACATTGGTTTCTAATTTTGTCCAGTAATCCAATATTTATTAAATAAAATCCTTTAAGCACACATATCCAGTTAGAAATTCAAAGCTCCTATGCATTGCCTTTGTCAAGTGGCCAAGACAAGTTCTGTCAAAGCTTCTTCCTTGTACAGTAAAGGTCAGTCAGAGTGGGAATGGCAGTGCCAGGCTGCAGTGACTAAGCAGAGTGAACCTCCTCCTAGAAGAGGGTGAGGGTAAAGTATGAATATTTGAAGAACCTGTTCAAATTGTTCTTGTGACACTCATATTGTTGCCTTGTCTTCCTCTTGGAGAACTGGAGTGGGTGGAAAAGAGTATTGGATCTATGTTGGAGTAGGTGAATAGGTCAGACTCTGTAGGGTACAGCTGCTCCTGTTCATTCCAAATACCTGGGAAGCAGGAAGCTTTAGCACACAGTCACAGATCTGAAGTGCTAAAGAACCTTCCAAAACCACAGACAGATGGTGAGGCTGAGGAACAAAATCTAGGATTCATGAGAAAGGTGTGACTAAAGCTGTAGCCACTTGTGGCTAAAAGGTTGGACCTGAGAGATTTAGGACTTAACATTTGACAGGAAGAATGGATTGGAAACCACATGGTGAAAAAACCAAACAACTCAAAACAGATATTTCTATATTCAGGAAAATTCAGCTCTTGGAATGAAATGATGTAAAGGGTTCTGTCTGCAGTGTATCAGTGACATGGTTTAGGAGCTGTCTGGGAGGGATCCATGACCCCCTTGGCTTTCACACACTGAGTTACCTGTCCAGAAGTTGGACATCTTGCTTAAACTGGCCATCATAGGACGGGCTGGGTTTCCTCAGGAGGTGCTGTCAGCTGGTGAGGGGAGGGGAAGGGCAGCTCTAGTGCAGCTGCTGAGAACTGGGGTCACTCAGGTGTCCACCAGTGCTGGAGGATTCAAGTAGGATGGGTTAGAATGGGAGCAAGGAGGTGTGGGGGTTTTTATTGTGGATTTTTGGTTGCTTGTTTTAATTTTTTATTTCATGTGACCTGAACTCTGTTTATTCAAAAGCCAATTTTTTGTAGCAAAAATGGGTCTCAAATATTGATAAGACTTTCTAGTGGTAGTTTGAGCTAATGCCAAAAATGATGTGCTGGATGGTGTTAACAAACAGAACTGGAGTGTTCAGAAACAGCACAAGGTGCAAGAACCAAGTAAATCAACCACACTTCATTTGCATAAACCAAAAAAGTCAGCAAGCACAGCCTTGCTGACTGGGCATTCAGGGATTCAGCCAGTCAGGAGATTGATGTTATACACAGTTTCTTTTGGGTTCCTGTCACTGTTACAGCACTATATGATTTAGTTCAGATACTAAAATAGCTATTGTAGAAAATTTTAGAGCTTTGAAAGAGGGCAGTAACTGTCAGGACAGGAAACTGCATGGCCTTTAAGGCTCACTTTAAATAAGGATTTTAAAAATGCCTTTACCTGAAAGGGAAATGAATTGCTGTAACATTTGTAGTATGGATTCTTCAGGACTATTTCAACTTTAATTAAACTGTATAAAGTGACAATTCACAGTGATGGGAAAGAACAGATTTGATAACTCTTCCAAGGCCAAAGCATTTGGTCTTTTTTGGGTTATAGAGAACTTGGTCCCAGAGGTTTATTTGTGCAGCTAACATGTGCTTGTGCCATGTAGCTGCACTTCTGCTATCTCAGATTTAATTCTCACCATGCAGCTCCCTTAATAACTTTTTTTAATTGTTTAAACACTGAAATTGCTGTACTTTATTGTCACATCTCTTTATATGATAAATAAGTGCTTCATAAAATGCTTTGATGCCTCTAGAAAACATTAGGTCAGTTAATGTTTCTCTGTATTGTTGCAGCTTTGTAGTCCCCTATTCATCTTCTAATCCATCTATTCAAGGTCCTACCTTCAAAACAAAAAAGTTCAGTCTCTTGAGGAGGTTTCCAATGGTTTATTCTAAAAATAAAAAAAGTATTTGCTGTTAACCGTTTGAAATGTTTGATGAAAATAACCCATGAATTGGAAAGCTGATGCCTGTTTTATAAAAAGCAAACCAGTCACTTGGTGGAAAATGAGTTATTGGTTTTGAAAAGATTATTTTTGTAAACCTTTTTGGTCCAGACAGTTGGGCATCTGCTGTCCATTGCACAAAAACTCGCCAGCTCTTCAGAAACAAATGTGTTTTTCACTCCCCCTTTGTAATATTGGAAAAACATCCCATAAATAAATGTCAGAGTGGTGAATGTTGCTTATTCACGAGCCTGAGACACAAGTTCCAGGTACCTGATTCAGAGCCATTTTGGGGATAATGGTGACACTTCCATGTGCTCCCTGCAAAGCCTTTCCCTGGAGGAATTGGCATGGGAAAGAGGATATCCTTACACTTTGTTGATAAATCAAGTTTCCAGTTTCTAAAAGTAATTATTGAGTTAAATACTGTTGAAAATAGTAGCTTCATGTAGTTTCTAATTTTTCAGGATCTTAAAAAGAAATACTTAATAAGGGGCTTGGAGACCAAGTTCATAGTTTGTTTGGCTGCTTCTGCAGACCAGACTAACATTTTTACATCCTGATGGAACATGGTCCTGGGGAGAGAAGGAAGTTTAGTGAGGGAATAAAGCCCTAATTGCTGAATTGGATTATAGCTCCACTCCTTTAGCTCTGTGGATGGATATTCAGCTGCTTAAAACAGAGTATTACACTGGGGAAGAGGATTCCTTAAAAACAGTACCATTGTGATCCATAAGGACTTCTCAATTCTTTAATTTAAAAATGGCATTAAACATCAAGTCAGACTATCTGCTCAGTCTAAAAAGCTCATGTTTTTCACAGCAAAATGGGGACCTTAATGTTAGAAGGCCCCTGCCTAGTGTTGCATGGAAGCAGAACTCCTCGCTGCCTTTTCTGGAGTCAGTTTTCACTTGGACATCACGTTACTGAAAACTAAACTGCCCTGCCCTGATATCCATGGGTGCAGCCCAGAGATGCCTCTCCCACATGGGCTGTGTGAGGATGAGTCCTCAGGGCTGTGACACAGAGCAGGGCACTGCAAAGAATTTGCACTGGAAGCCCCCAGCCAGTCTGGAGCTTGTTCATCTCTCCTTTGTGCTGGTGCCCAAACTGAATGTTGTCTTCTCTTTGCTGGGGGTTGGCTGTGGGGGTTCCAGGGTGCAGGGTCACCCCATAACCCCAACACTCCTAACCTTGGGTTTCAGTGTGTTTTTACCTTCCAAGTTTCTTATCACTCCAGAGTTTCTCAGTAAAGAGGCCTCTGTTTATTGAGGTGACTTTTGTTTCAAGGCCATGCCTCCCAGTATTGCAGACACTCTGCTCTCAGTGGGGTAGTTTGGTAGAGCTGATGGGTGCTGGAAGCATTGAGCCAGCAAGCACCTGACTCCTTGGGAAAAATGGAAGGTGTCACAGAGAAAGAGATTTCCAGCTCCTACAAACTTTGCAGGTGACTTTCCCTGGCCACAAGTGCGATTACTCTGTGTTTGTGTTCCAGGGGGAATTACCCTGAATCAGCCTGTTAGAAATATGCTCTATCCTTCAGAGGTTTGTTGGGGAGACTTTATCCTATTACAGTTCCAAACTATGGGCATGTAGCTGTGAAAAGACTCAGGGAATTGATCCGGTGTGGTATGAAATTCTTCAGACATTCTCGACAAGATTCCAGTGTTAGTTTTCCAGCAGGTACAGCTGCAATCCTTGTTTTGCAAATAAACTGCAGCCAGTGTCTGCATGTTCCTGTTCTTGTTCTGCACACAGACTTTGGTTTGTGTTCCATCAGAGCTGGGCTGCTGGAGGAGCTGGTTCTCTGTATGGCTGCTCTTCCATGCTGTTTACAAGGGACTCTGGCTTTCAGTGCATTGTGTTGTACTGTTAATTTTGTTTTAATATCATGGCATTTTAATTCTCTGTCTGGATGTGAAGCTGGGAGCTGACAAAGACTTTCAAAAAGTTCTACTTTGTGACATAAAACAGTCTCTTCAGCCCTTGCAGGGACAATCCTGACTTGTGGTGACACTGCCTTTCGTGCACTGGGCTTTAACAGGAGGGAATTTTAAGCTGAGCGGTTTCTGTCCCAGTCCCCCTGTGATGGAACCAGCAGAACTGTCTGAATAAAGCAAAAAAAAAGTGTTCATAGTTTTCCCTGTAAGCAAGAGCACTAACTGTGGTGTTTCTCTTGTTTCCTTGGTTCAGAGATCACGAAGGACATCTCCATGAAGAACCTGAACATGAAGACCCTGTATGTTCATGTCATACCCACCACAGCCGAATGTTGAGAATTCCACTTTTATGAAGAAGACCATGTAGACTTTTTTCCACAAAAAAAACGAAGTCCAAGGGAATGAATATGCTTTTAGATGAACATCCAAGTTGTGTATGGTACTTTTAACATCTCTAGTGGCACACAGGATGTTTTCTACCAGTGCATGTCTAATATGCTGCTCTTTGGTTTCAAATACAATGTATTTTCATTATGTTACCTTATGATGCTGTAAAAGCTCTTCAGAAAGTGTCAGAACTCCTTAACCTTAGATATCTATGCAGAAATTTGCCTGAGAGAAGTGGGACTAGTACCTCAGTGATGCTGTTCTCTGCCTGTCCTTTGAGCAGAGGGCATCTTTTCTAAACCATGGGTTACCTACGAGGCTCTCTGATACATATACACCATCCTACAATAGCTTTGTAACTTATTTAAGGATGACCTGGATTTGTCCATTCATACTAGCTGGATTTTCATGAAGTGTGTGGCTGTTGATTTAAAATACTCCCTGAATTCAACACTTGGAACAATAAATTTGCTTCATCTCCAAACTCTTGTTTCCCTGTGTTCAGAGTCCTTTGCATCCTTAGGATTTCTGAAGACAACACTTAGGATCAGGAACACCCAGAGACACCTGAGATCTGAAAATGTCTGTGCTGAACACCAGGGGCTCTTTGCATGGTGGTACTGGCAGGTATTAATGTGGTAACATTGTGAGAAGAGCAGAGTCTTGCTGAGCACGTTTTTCCATGACTCTGTTTTTCATCTTTACACTATGAATAAAAGCCAAAGCTTGTTTGTGATAACCCTGTGTTAGTGGGAATAACTATAAATAGATGTTCTGAGTGACTACTGTGCAGTAGTGGACCATACCAAAATTGTAAGTACTCCTTGGAAGTAAACCATGTCCCTGGCATTCAGCTTATATAAAATTATTTATATCAGTATTAAAAATGGCAGTGCCTGGACCTCCTGAATCACTGGCCTGTTCAGTTTAATGAATACTGGACATTGCCCTCTACCTTTCCCTGGAAGTCAGCTGGCATAGTGACATAGAAATCAAATTTATGGTGTGTTGTGGGGTTTCTTTGTCACATTTAAAAACATCCAGGTTTCATCTGTGAAACTAAGATTGCTGATCCTAAGCGGAGTAACTTTGCTTTATTATTGATGGAGAATAAATGAAGGTGGCAAATGATTGCAATCTAACTCATTCTTAATGAGCCAAGCTAAGGGCACAACATCACTTGCATTTTTCAAGACTTATTTTTGATTTAGCATTTTGTGCATGTTTATGTTTTCTATTTCTAGTTCCATGTAAGGACTGGATTAGGTTTTATATGTATAAATATATAAGAGCTTTCCAGTGAATTAGAAGCCAAGCCAAGATTTATGGATTCACTCTGAGTTACAAACAGAAAAAGATAATCATCCTTCTTTTCTTTCTCAGATATATTTATAGCTGTTTACTGTAAAAATAATCTGCCCTTAAGAGAAGAAATACTTCTTGTGACCTGAGTCAAATAATCCCATGCCTTATGTGAGGTAGAGCTGAATTGGGTTTCCTGGATATTCTTTTAAGTGACCAACTTTTTATGCTGAAAATGAAATCTGGCCTTTCCCTGGACCTCCTCTGTGAGCTTTCTCTGGGAAGATGTTCTGCAGAATAGCAAGGCCTGGGATGCACTGTCAAACCAGACAAAGACATGTTGTTAAAAGTTACAGTCAGAGGCAGAGGGTTTGAATTATTTACTCACATAAAAGGATGAAGGGAAAATATTGCTGATAATTCTGTATGTGCCTTGTAGTTCTTCAGGACCTACGTGAAGGTAACAGACTGTAAGAGAAAGTCAGCAAAGACAGCACTTGATTTTTGTGACCCAAAATCAGTGTGGTTTGTGCTTAGCCTGCAGGAAGTTGCTGTGTGAGCATCACCACCCTGTGCCTGCTGCCTGGACAGTGTGTGTGGGATCCTGGAGATCACAGTGTTCCACAGAGCAACCTAAAACCCAGAGGGAGAGGGAAGCCATGAGCTCCAGAACGGGAGGTGATGATACACCACAAACCCAATGTGCAGCACGGCTGAGTTTTTTGGTTCTGCATCACCACAACTCCATGTGCAAACAGGGGCCTGCAGTAATGCCTTCCTGGGGGTTTGTAGTCTAAGCACAAAAAATGACACAAAATATGGCCAAAAAGGTGGTGGAATGTTGAGCTGCTTTTCCAGTCTGTGCACAGTGTGGGTACAGAGAGCACCTGTAATGTAACACTTGTACTCCAACAGCCCTGTCACAGAGGGGCACTGCCTCTTGGCATGTCCTGTTTGAACTGGTGTGAGGTCTCCTAGACTTGTCTCAGCGTTACCTTTACTAACACAGAGATTCCTGCTGCTTGAGCTGGAAGTAAATGGTACCACACATTGAACAGCATAAGAAAATACTTCCACTTACAAGCAGGGAATGGTGAAAGGCTTGTTCCGAGTGGCAGTGGCACAGAGGATTGCCTGTCAGAGAAAGGCAAAACTCTGTTCCTCGTCAAGGAATATGTTCAGCCAGCCCTAAATGTGTTGTTCGAGATGCTGACCCAAGAAATCCTTCAAAAAGGTGTATTTCTCTTTTCTAAGTGAGACTTGAATTTAAAACCCAGAGGAGGAACTTTTCCCATGGCTGTGCTCTGCAGGGCATGTGGTGTGAGCTACTCAGTTCAAGCTGATGTCTCTTCTTGTCACTGGATTGTGCTTTTCTTCTAAGGTATTGATTCTTAAAGTTCACTTTAAGTGAGTGTTGTAAGGGCACAAAGTTCCACTCCCTGTTTCTTTTCAGGGTCAGAAGTATGACACGTGGTGTGTGTTGGTGCTTTCCCTGTCCTGCTTCACCTCAGCCTCCTTTCTTCGCTGCACACACTTCATTCCTCTTTTTTTCTTCCTTTTCCTTTTGTTTTGTTTTGTTTGTGTGGTTTGGGGTGGATTTTTAATCTGGTTGCTTTTAGTTTCTCATCTGTGGCTTCCTGTCCACACGGACGTAACTCCTCATGGGTTGTGATGGCTGCAACAGAAACCCAACTGTGTCCTTGTGCTCCAGCCTGATCACATCACAAGGATGGAAATACCCATAGAAGCTATTTCTGTCTTTGGGTAGGATTGGTAGAAGCTGTTAGAGGAGAAAATTCAATAAGCTTAGGACAGGTAATGGAAGAACAAGACCAGAGTTTATCAGAGGACGCTGCTGGAAATGCTTCTCTGTCAATTAACTTTACATCAACATTTACATAAGTAACATGTAATTTAAAAAATAATTTTGTGGCAGAATTATGGTTTAATTTTCCTTCCAGCTTCAACTCTCTTGGTTGGTTCTGCTCTCTTGCTTCCAAAGCATACTGGGAATGAATGTTAGGAACAAGTCATGACCCATTTGGGTGAACTTGTGCTTTTTCTACCTTCCTTCTCCATGTCCATTTTTAGTATTCATTTTTGTGATTCTGGATGATATCTAATCATTGCTTGAGAGAATTTCTCTCTAGGGATCTTGAAGTGGGGAACATTTCCTAGTAATTTTTTTATTGAGGTTTCTTGATGCACGTCTATAACATTATCTAGGTTGGACTAATATTAGTATCTTGGCTTGATGTGATACTCTTCAGGATTTATGTACTTCAATTAGCTTCCCTCTTAAATAGCTTGTTATACAAATTAGGTCCCAGACCACTATTGACTCCCTGCACAGAGAAACCACAGAGCAGCACAGAGCTGTGTCACCATTTGCTGAGCCTGGAGGAGTTTGTACCCTTGAATTCTGATGCTGGCCACTGTTGCCTCTCACCTGGTGGCAATCCAGCACTCCCCCTCATTGGAATGTGCAGCATCCAGTGGGCTGCAGGAGCTGGAATGTCTCTGTGCTGTCAGGGAGCTGTAGGCACTGGTATGACATAGATCTGTTGTCATTTCCAGAAATCACAGTGCTGGGGCTTAAAACAGAAAAATTGAGACATGTTTTCCCCCCTCCACACACACACAGAGCTGTGTCCCTCCCCGTTTCCTCTCCTTGTCTCAAAAAGCACCCCCCTGAGTCTATTGGGCCTGGACTGTGCTCCAGGTGATCTCTCTGTCCCATTTCCTCCCACCAGATCAGAATTCCATAGCTGATCTGTTTGGCACCCTTGGCAGCACAGTTAACAGCAGGGCCTGGCACTGGGTGAGGCTGGGCATGGGCTGAGATCCTCCAGCCAAGCTGTGGGACAGGGGAGCAGCAGGATTGCTCCCTGTCAGTCCAGCTCCTGTCATTCCTCAGGATCCATCAATGCCAGGCAGGCTGGAAACCAGAGTCACCTCACTGCCTCTTCCAGGTCCATGTACAACAGTCACAAACTTGCATTTCTGCCCTGCCTTAATGCAGTAAAAAAGCAGTGCCTTGGTGTCCTTGTGCAGGTAACTTCAGAGAGAAGGGTTTTAAGGAGGGGAAAAAACAAAGGGGTTTCTCCTCATTCTGTTACGAGTTGAATTGCAACTGATCAACCCTTCAGCCCTTTTGCAGCCCAGAATCTCTCTGTTTTCTGCCAGCAAAGCTGGAGTTTGGGTATCCTTGTCATTACTGGTTAAGCACAAAGGAATTATTCAGTCTGTCAAGTAATTTTTTTGCTCTTTTATCTGATTTCTTACAGGATGCACTCTTGACACTGATGAAACAGATTGAAAATGTAATGTATGCCTCTGCATTACCAAAGGTGACCTGCAAAATAGTCTCAGATAGTTTCCTTTAACACTTTTCTTTCCAAGAGTGAGCAGCACAGCCCCATCCACACCCAGAATTAGCTCTGCAGTGGGAACACTCTTTGCTGAGTTAATTTTACTCTTGCTGTGCTATGAGTGGTGGGGAACTGGGGTTGGAGGGAGGGGCTGTCTTCAATTATCTAATGTTTCCCCCAGTTAAATTGTTTATGTAACAAATATAATTATAGCTTTTATGTAATTGGGGGGGGGAAAGAGATTCCTCTTTCAATCTGTCTGGGGATTTCACTTAATTTCCAGTCTCTGTCTGTGCAAAGTTCTAATTAAGGGTCACAAAGCTCTTCAGAAGACTTCTGAAGTTCCTTGTAAACGGAATTAGAATAAAGTTGCTCCTAAAGATATGTTTTTTTTTTAAGACTTTCTTGGGTCTTAAACTATAAGGGAGTTCTGTATATATTATCCTAATTTTGCAGTTTGTTCCAGTTCCCCTTAGTGTTCAAAACAGTGCAGTTGAAATCTCCCAAACAAGCAAAATGCACCCTGGCACTTAATATTTGCTGTGTTTGATCAGGTGTGACAGCTGGACAGCTGTGCCCAAGATACTTCATGGTATATCATTTGCCTGAAGGACAAATATCCTTTACTTCTCAAGTCAGCAGTTTTGCAAAGGTGAAGACTATCAACATTTAGAGCTGGGACATGTGTTCTGTGATTAATAGTGCTGGCAACCCCCAAAATCATGGGACCTTTATGGGTGCCCTATGCCAAGCATTGCACATGGGAGGAGGGGAAGAGGAAGCAGCTTGGAAAAGTTCCTTTGGGAGATTTTATACTGCAAATCCTGCAGGTTGTATAGTCTAAACAAGGATGAAGGATTCTGAATATTCCTCAAGACACATGAATGTTTGTAGGATGAAACAGAAAAGTTGCTTTCTGTGTCAAGTGAACGAGCCAAAAACCAGGCTTAGGCTCTTAGAAACCAGAGGCTTTACAGTAGAGGGAGTTGCCACGGATTAGTAATTAAACAAGGACTAATAATTTCATACTCCTGCCAAAGAACACAAGTACCAAAAAAAGCAAGTGCTGGGCTGCATAAGCAGGATTGTCTGTAAGATGATGAAATAATCTTTCCACTCAGTTACTGATAAGGCTCCTACTGCAACCCTGTGTCCAATTTTGGGAACCCTGTGATGAGAAGATGTTGACAATTTGGAGGGAAGCCAGTGAGGAGAAACAGGAATCAGGTCTGGGAAATGTGTCCCGTGGGGAAAGATTGGGAGAGTTGGCGTGTTTAGTCTACAGCAGGGAAGACTGAGGGTGAGATGTGGCGAGTCTTCCAATAAAGAAATAGTAATTGCAAAGAGAATAGTAATGAACTGGTTTTCAAGAGATCTGCAGTTAAATTGGGTGGATATTTAGGCCACACATGAGGAGAAGCAGCCTAAGAATTAATCTGTCCCTAGAATGGGTGGCCTGGGAAGGAGACAGGATTTTCATCAAGGGTGGGTTTAAGAAGGGGTTATGAGGAGGTCTCCAAGGAATTGCTTGGATACAGATTGCTCTCCCTGGAGCTGGGGGTAGTTGTACCACCACAGCAGACTGGACACCCCACAAAACCTTTTAGTGCCCACTTTTTAAATTTATTTTGCCACCTGAGGAAAAGATGGCTTTGCAAAAAAATTCTTGACAAATTTCAGCCTGTCCTTAGCTCATCTATCAAAATTACTGTGGATACAAGGAAAGGAACTGTTTGTTAGTTATAAGCTGTGTTTTCTCTTTGGCTATCTATAATAGCATGTTTATCATGCTGATGTCTGAACACCTCTGGTACCTTGGGTGCTTTTCCTGCCCTCCATTTGATTTCATACTGAACTGTGTTCTGATGTCACCCGGAAGAACCAAGCCAGCACTGTTGCTGCTTGAGTGAGTCAGACCTGGCTTGAATCCCATCCTGGGCTGTTCTGTCTGTGGTTTATCAGCTGCTGCATGGAGAAGCCAGGTGCACAGATGGATTTTGCTGGCAATTTTTGGGCACCTTCAAGATTCTGTCATTCACCTGGTGTTAAACAGCACCTGACTTAGACCATCAGCTGCGTCAGAGGAATCAAAGTTTTTGTAATAAAGACACAGAAAGTGGATTAAAAACAACAAACCAACACAGGTTATATTTATTTCTGTGTGTGATGACTGCTTGCCCCAAAGGACAATGTAGGGGACAAACCTAAACTGGGACATTCAGCTTACACTGCAAATCACTG
The DNA here is from genome assembly GCF_003984885.1 of Neopelma chrysocephalum. Taxonomy (NCBI): domain Eukaryota; kingdom Metazoa; phylum Chordata; class Aves; order Passeriformes; family Pipridae; genus Neopelma; species Neopelma chrysocephalum. The sequence goes on along the minus strand of NW_020897813.1, from coordinate 537,258 downwards.
GGTGATACTATTAGTCTTGTGGACTTGGGATCTTAATTCTCCAAATTAATTAGTATAGAAAAGTGTCTTGGGTTCTCCTTTGCCCTGTTTTAATGGTCTTAGTAAAAAATACCTTTCTCAGCTGCTTTGCCCTCCTCTCAGGGGCATAAACTTACAGTTCCCAGCTGACAGAGGAGATGAATAAACAGCCACAGTGTTTCTATTTTCCTCACCCTAAAATTAAATTAGGGAAAAAGTGAGTATCTCTGAAGAAAAAAAGTCACAAAGCAGCCACGTTGTGACTCTTGCAGAGGGATTGTGTGGGGATGCAAGTACTGATGACATGGCACCAGCACTTCTGTATTGTGATGTTTCAAGTGTGTTGATGGTTAACATGGCAGGGTTAGTGTTCTTTAACCTCTGTCTGCTGCTAGATTTGCTGAAATTTATAATACAGTGTTCTGAATCTCAGTTTTACACAAGGCCTTGGATTTCTTCCCCTCCATGGCTTAGTGAAGCCACTGCTCTGTGAACCTGTGCCTTTGCTTTTAGCACTTCTGTACATTAGCCAAGAAACACGGGCTACTTCAGGCTATGTGTATTCCAAATAGATGTCTTCCTTCCCTTGAGGAAAACAGCAAAGAAACCAGTAACATTTATAATTTTAAAAATGGAAAAATGTACAAAAAGGTACTGCAAATGTAGACTTAATGGTCTGTGTCCAAATGACATTTTTCTGTCGGTACCATCAACTACAAAACACAAACAGCTCATCAGGAAGGGCAAGAGCAACCTCAACCAAATGGAGTTTGACAAAACTGTCAAATATTTACCACTGATCTTGATTGTTGTGTAAAATACTGTTTTCATCTGGTCTCTTGGTGGATGCACAGCCTAAAACTAGGGTAGATTTGACGGGTGTACCAACCTGAGGCTGCACAGCCCAGCGCTGAGGATCCCAAAGCATTGCTTCCCTCTTCCGTGTTTCTCTGAGTAGGTTCTGTCTCTGGCACGGCGTTTTTTCATTCCTGCCTTTCCATTCTCATTCCCTGTGTATGGACTCAAGGGATCATCAGACTCAAAGCTACATCTCCCAATCAAGACCTGTCTCTGTGCTGACCCCGACAGGCACAAACACCGGGACTGCTCCAGGGGGTCCAACCTTAACACCCTTTTTGTTGTCCCCCACCATCAATGATACACTTGGAGCTTCTAAAGGATTGTAATCCTGGTGCTTTGCTGTTTTCCAGAGAGGCATTGTGCAGCTGATGGTTCAGTAACGTGTATTTATATTTTTAAATGGTCTCCTTGAAGACCGGGCTCTCGGTCTGTCCCGGGTTAATTGCTGCTTTCAGATCGCTTTTGGGATGTGCAGAAAAGAAGTTGCTAAAGTCATTAATTACATCATGCACATGTGACATCAACGCTGAAGCCATTGAGGGGGAAAGAATCCAAACCCATGATTTATTTTAAGGTGAGAAATATGCTGATTATTTTGTCGGTTGGCATTTTCAGAAGTTCACTTGGAGCCTGTGAGACTCGTCCTGCTTTTCCTTAGCTCGGTAGCAGTGCAAGCTCTGGCTCTGAACTCCTCCCAAAGCTGCCATTCAGGGCCTGAATCCAAATTAATCTTCATTATATGGTGTCAAAACAGAAATAGAGAAGCTGACCCAGGAGTCAGTGCCAGCAGGTTAATTCTTAAATAATTTCCATCATAATAGGAGGGGGAACAGAAAAGGATTGAAGTGGTAACAAAGTGAAAGATTTTCATGCAACTGTCTATAACAAAAAGAAAGGGAAGATAAGGGCACAGAAACACAGAGTACATGTAGTCTCTTTGTTGCAAGATTGTCTCCTTAAGCTGACGGTTTTAAGGTATTAAAAGTTGCAAGAGGCCAAAGTAATTTACATGGAGCAATAATATCAAACAGGTTTTATACACCTTTGTAATAACTTGCCTAAAATATTGCCAGTTTAAAACCTTTTTTTTTTACATGGAATAATCACTTGGAAAAAATGTATCATTCCCCAACACTAAAACCATGGAAAAGCTGCAATATGTTATATTGATTCAGAGTGGCAAAAATGGAGAACATGATACAAAAAGGTGCATTTGGGAGAATAAATTTTTATAGCTGTTGGTCAGACATACAGAACTGAACCAGGAGTTTGTCCTTTGGAGGTCAGGAGCTCCATAATAATGCAATGCAATACAGCAATGGCTACAGACAAAAAGGCTCTAAAGGAGGAGATTTAATCAGGGAAAATGAAAAATTACATAAAAATAAAAATATTTTTTAAGCTTAATTAGTGGTTTAAGGTCAATAGCAAGTTAGAAGGATTTGAGATGAGTGCTCTTGTTGCTGGTACCTCTGCCCCTGTCTGAGTGTCATGTGTGGTTTTCTGTTGGATATTTTTCCCACTATAACAATGATATTAAAAATCACTTCCCACAGCTCATCTGTATTTACCATTTTGAAAGGCAGCAATGTTACATCCCTCATCCTCTCATTCTTTGGATAAATTAGTAAAGATGACCTGGACCTGATCTGCTTCTGTCAGCTGAAGCTGAAACTTTGTCCAGCAGTTCTCAGCAGATCTGAATTACTGAAATAACTTTTTTACATCTCAAGTACAGTATTAAATTGCTGAGCTTGAAATAACTTAGAGATGTCAAACTAAACATGGATTTTTTTCAGCTCCTTAAACTGTTGCCTCTATTTCCCAAGTGGATAGAGAGAAGCAACTCTTACCCTTGTGTTCCTTGTGGGGATGGAGGATTGGTATGTGATACATCAGATCTTGAGCTGTCCTGTTCTCCATTGCTACACAAGAACAGGAAATAAGCAGAGAATAAAACATTCTATTTTTGTGTTGCTTCTGTGTCGATGGAGTAAGGGAGTTTGTTCTACCTTTGGTATCTCTATTCACTTTACATGTAATTTGCTTTGCCCTGTGGCAAATAAGAGGTTCACAGCCTAACATTAAAATGAGATTTAACAAATAATGGAGAAGTAAAAGTGAGCTGGAGGATGAAAGTGTCACCATGGGCTTTTAGGGGCTCTCAGGCTTGTGTGCAAACCCTGGAACTGAAAAGGGTGGAAGGGCTGGAATTTCTTCCCCCTTCTTCATCTCCTTCTGTCCCCTCCCTCCCATTTGCTCAACTGTAAAATGCTGCAATATTTCACAGCCACTGTGACAAAAATGGGTACATGGGAACATTTGCAGAGTCTTTGTTCACCCCTGTGCAGAACATGATTTATTGAAGGCTGGAGCTTCACCAGGAGCATCTGAACATATGAGCACCACAAGGAAGAACCCACTTTAAAGTTGAGTCGTTTCCTATAAATACACTGAACATAACAAGGATTTAGGCCTGAAACTGTCTGTACTAGTGTTTTAAGAACCAATTTTGTATTTTTTGTACACTTGAAATACATGCCAGACTAATCTTGGAATGCCTTTTCAAGCTTAGCAGGGTCAAATAAGTGCTTTGTGCACTCACACACCTAAGTTGTATTTAACTTTTCATTAACTTTTCAGTGGGCTAAAAAATATGCATAATTCATTTCCCTGCTGGTTTTATGTAACCATAGGATAAATGAATAGGAGAGGGGGGAAAAAGATGAGAGATTGGTGAAGTTTTGTCCTGTGTGCCTGCCACTGAGACACCATCACCACTGCCAACTCAGAGCACACACTCTATGGCTTCATTTTTATTCAGGTCCCAGTAAGTTATATAATTAAAAGAATATTAATCTGTACTAAGTACATCTGCTTGAACACCCCCTTAGAATTGTAGAACTTTGCAATAATTACTGCTTTAGTATAGACTCTGATTAATAAATGGCATTGCAGCCTGTTAAAATAAGTAATGAGTGTATGTAGTCTGTGAGAAGTTTTAAGGAGTGGATGAAGATCTCCTGGTGTCTTTTTGCTGGGCTATGAAAGATGGTTGTTTTCCTTGATGGGTTTAGTCTTGTACAGTAAAACAGCCTTTTTTCAAATATTGTATCTTCATACCTGGGTTTGCTTTCTTTGTTTTTAAATGACAGAAAATACACTTAAGACTGTCCTCTGTGCAGATGGAAAAGGATCATAATATCTGGGCAGATACAACTTTGCACTCTGTGAGTTGATTCGCTGCCCCATCTAAACCTTTAGCATTTGCCTCAGTGCAGAAATTCCTAGATTTTCCTTCCTGAAGCTCCCATAATGTTGATCAAATGTGCATTTTCAATTTTGCCAATCGTGGGAGACTAAATGCAGACACAACTAATGAGCATTGGTTTAACCAAGAAATAAACCAGAGACAGCAGAGAACTGAAAGAGGAAACAGAGATAACTTAATTTACAAGCCCAAGCCCTGCGTGGCTCCTTCCGCTGTTGCCAGCACAGTCCATCTTTGGAACCTCCACTCTAGGCAAGGAACTCCCTCCTTTCTTCATCACAGAGAAAACAAGGAAAAAGTTTGGAGTAACCAGAGGCATTAGGGATAAAGTGATGATGCTTGTCCCCACCTGTTCATTCCTGGTGAAAACAAGTCGAGGAACTGCAAATGGGAGGATTTCTGAAAGGCTCAGGGACTTTTTAGTCTGACCAGTCATCCCAGAACTGTTCTGGCAAGTCACAGAAGCACTGACAGACCACCCACCATGATCTTTTCAAACATTGTTCTAGCTTTTGTTCTCCAACACATCCCAGTTCATTCCTGCTGCTGAGATCCCAGCTTTCTAGGCATAACTAGGACAGATGGCTGTGTGTAGTAACACTTTTATTTGCCACAATCAGGAAAGATGGGACATTAGATAGTATTTTTTAAAAAAATTCTACACTATTCAATCAGAAAATTGTTTATTTTGGTGAGAGATACAAATTATAATATATAAAATAATTATTTCTCTTGTTAAGAAGTGTTTGTAAATGAGGACAGAGTTTGCATCAGCCTGGGAGCAAGAGTAGACTAGTAGGAAAATACTATTTGGAAAGTTGTTGCAGAGAAACCTAAAACATGCAAATGCCATTATAAGAGAATAATACTTCTCCCAAGGACTTGTTTGTGTTAGGATTTCACTCATATATAACAAAAAGTTTAAACCATCTCTAAGAGGTAATTAAATCTTAAAGCTTCAGGGGCTGGGGGGGAATATTTTTGTATGATGCATTGATATTCTGTATCAAACACTATCCCCAAGGTGGTTTTGATTATCACTGGAAATGCTAAAGATAAGGTAGTATTTTCAGGATCAATAGGTCTGCAAAAATTCAGATCATTCCAGAAAAGCATTTTAAAATGAAATTCATCCCTATGTCGATCCATGAATAATTAGAAGTTTTGTGGAAAGTTATACTGAGAGAAAAACTGTGGTTTGGATGCTCCTTGTCAGGATACTGCTGTTGAGAAAGGTCAGGTTTAAAACTTTAAATGACAATTTTCATAGGGATAGGAACAAGAAAGGAATTTCAACCAGTGTGTTTGCTCAGGGTGGTGGAGGAGAGGCTGATTTCACTCCTTGGTGTGGGATTCAGCAGAGCTGGGGCTGGAAGGCACCTCCAGCTTCCCTGCTCAAAGCATGTTCAACTGCAGCGGGTTCCCCAGGACTGTGTCCAGTTGGGTTTTGAGTCTCTCCAGGGAGTGAAGAGCCCACAACCTCTCTGGGGAATCTCTGCTACTGTTGGACCACCCTCACAGTTAAAAAAAAAAAAAAAAGAAGTCGGCTTTTGGTTTTGAGGTTTTTAGTGTTCAGATGGAATTTCCTGGAATTCAGTTTGTGTCTGTTGCCCCTTGACCACTGAGAAGAGCCTGGCTCACTTTTCCCTGCCATTGGGAATTTGGCCACATGAATAAAACAAAACCCTCTTGATTCTTCTCTTGCCCAGGATTAACAGTCTCAGTGCTCTCAGCCTCTCCCTGTAGGACAGATGTTCCCATCCCACTGAACTCCAGTAAGTCCATGTGTCTCTTGTACTGGGAACCCACCAGCACAGGTCCCTGCACTCCAGATGTGTGTCCCCCCAGCTGAGCAGGAGGGATGGATCCCCTCCCTGCCCTGCTGGCAGTGCTCTGCCTGGTGCAGCCCTGTTTGTCTCTTTTGCCAATATTAAAGAGCATTTTAGATTTTTTCCCTTCTCTTATCTGAGGCAATCAGCTGACACTATAAATTTATTCTGATGCAATTAAAATCAGAATTTATTGGCTGAGAAAGAAAAAAAAGCAAGTGGGTTTTAACTAGGAGTAATTTTTTGTCTAAGAGGTCTAGATCAATTTAAATCAATCTGTTGCTGAAATACTACAAGGAAACAAAAAAAGCTGAATGAAAAATAAGAAAAGGGTTGTAATTTTCCCATCCATAATGTGATCCATGTCCACATTTTTTCCTTTGTGCTGTCTGCACTCATCACTAGAATATATGCCCAATATCATTAGACAGATATATGGATTTAATTCTAAAACAATGTGAGACATTAATTCTTAATTAATCCTTAAGTGTGTAGTCACCTTAAGTTCCTCTCCAGACAGTGGAAAGATGGAAATGATAATTCTGAAGATGGTTGAGGAGATCTGGAATGCCATCTGGATGTACTTTTCCTTGTGTGTACAGATATATATATATATATATATATATATATACATATATGTGTGTATATATATGTGAGGACACGCACCCCAGAGTCTGAGAATGCTCCAAACTTCAGCACCACGATCCACTATGACAAATATAAGCCTGTGCAATCATGACATTATATTAAATGTACAGGTAAGATGCTGGTAAGAGCCCTTTCTTTTAAGAATTAAAGCCTGCAGGAGGGACCACGTGCAATGTTAGGGCTGCACGTGCCAAGGCCATGAACTGCCTCCCTGCTGCTGTTAAACCACACAAACTCCTGGGACAGCACATCCCACCAGGCACACGGGGAACTGTGGGATTAATGTGGGAGTACTTTGCTTGCAGGTCCCCAGGCCTGTGTGCGTTGGACAGGGATGGCCACGCTCCCCTCACCTCAGAGCTCATTTGCTGTAATTGCTCTGAGTTTCAAGGTGACTATTTATAGAGTGCAGTGGAGAAACAAGCACAATATTCATTAGCAGCAGTTTTGGCCAGAAGCTGGGAGAGTGGAAAAGCAGACATCAGTGCTGATAAATTGCAGAGCAGTGTAAGAGCATTGTTAACTTCCTCTCGCAGGGACACGGGTCTCCTGAGTGCATCCAAGGGCTTCCTGATTGTTTTTCCTGGCATCTATGACTTAAAGCAATCACTTACTTAAAATGCATGTTGGCAGATTCGCCTTGCCCTGGTGCTGGTTTTCATTAAGACTTGAAGCTTGAAAGGTAAGTGGGCTTCCTAAAAAAATAACACAAATGTCATTTCCAACCTTCAATCCGAAGGAGACGTTGTAAGATGTTATTATTCTCAAAGCATGTGAATTACTCTTACCCAAAGAGCAGGAAGTTAAATCTGGTATTTGTAAAATGACCACTGGGACCACGTCTAGATTCTGTTTGCCTTGCTAAATACACTTTTATTTGCTACACGAATTTCTGTGTTATTGATAAATATTTTCTTTTCGGTATTTTTGTGGAGTATTTTTTCTGGAAATTTCTACTGAAACCCTTGGTGACAACTAGTATTTAAATCAATTATTCTGTTTCCCCTTGGGAAACTGCTGTAGACAGCAAAGACTGACTTTTGAATTTATAGGAATGTTGAGACAAGTTTGCCAATACTCAGCTGGTTTTCCAGTACTGATCTTTAGCTGCTGCCTTGTTTTCACTGAGGTCTTTTTTTTGGATTTTACTCTTGCTTCTGAAATGACCCACATCCCATGTCCAAGGATTTAATGCCTTCCACATCCAGGAACTTAGCTGCTTGCACTAAGAATTTTGCAAACTGGTGCTTATTTCATTCTATCAATATTTTTTCTTGGAGAACAAAGTAAAAAACAGTAGTAGAAAAATCAAAAGGAAGGAGATATGTTTGTGATTATTTTTGATTATTATACAGCTAAAAGTTGTCTTCTTTTTTTCTGAACTGCAAAACAACTGTGCAGTGACTTAACATTCAATAGTTCACCATGTTTTATTTCTCACAGTGTTTTCAGAGTTTTTAATTCAACACTGAGTCCACTTGAGCATTTTCCTTCGTGTACTTTCTTGTGAATAAATATGTTCAAAAATATGTAAATTCTTCTTAAAACAATGTCATTCATTCTAAAACTTTTAAATTTGCCAACTGATTTCCCACAGTAATCTGTGGAAGGGGTGTTATATAGGATTTGGGATTTTTTTAAAGCAGACACTGCATAACTTAAGAGGATTGTCTCAAAGTGTTGCAAAAAGGTCTGAATATTACAAAAAGCTTTCTCACAATTACTCTATGCATATAAAAGATCTTTGTGGCTGTGAATGAGTTCAGGGGTCAAAAAAGTTATTCTGCCCCCACTTATACGCATATATTCAGTAGATTATGACAAAACAAGTCAGATTATTCATCTGGTAAACTAACTTGTAGCCCTTTCTGAAAATATATAATCATAATATTATGTCCTCTTCATTCACTGTAGTCTTCTGACTTTTGTTGTGGTGGTTTTTGTTGATTGTTGAGGGGGGTTTAATTTAATTTTTTTTCTTTTTTCTAGAATAAGGGTGCTGTGGACACCTCCATCAAGTTCTAAACGTGGCAGAAAATGGCCTTTTATGTTGTTTCTGACTACGTGCTTTTGGTTGCAAAGACCAACAACTTTATGTCAAGTTCAACAAATTACAGCTTGAGAATTCTTCTTGCCAGGGAAGAATCAGATTTATTTTATAGAGAAATCAATTGGTAACTTTTAGTCAAGCATATTTCTAGCCAGGGTCACCAGTGCCAACAGCACGGGAGGGTTGTTGAGGCCCTATGTCTGTAAAATTGCTTCTAACATCAGATGGAATTTGAATTCCCTCTACTTTTTGCATGGCTGAAGCATGAAGCATGAAGGTTATTTCATGTAAGTGCAAACATAACGTGTGCTTTGCACTTGACTATTTTTGCTTTCATGTTGAATTAGAACAGTGAAATGACACTTGCGGAATATCCCAATGTACCTAATAATCCTCTGGTCAATATTTTTGTTTGGGTTTTTGTTTTGTTTTGTTTTGTTTTGTTGGGGTTTTTGTTTGTTTTTAAACAAAACAGGGCAGATTTTCATTATCTTTTTCCACAGTGCATATGATGTTCAAACATTAAATGCAGAAAGCAACTTGCCCATGCTGACTGCTATGAGACATCATGGCACAGTCACAGAGCGTGTTACTGACACAGCCTTTGTCTGACATTGCTTTTGCTCCTAAAAAAGCAGAGGTTCAGGGCTGGTTGGCTTTTCCCTGGGAGACTGGGATGTGAGGGTGTGAAATTACTGCAGGAGATCACACTGGTGATTCACAGGGATATGCTTTCTAACTCTATCAGATGCTGGACTTGTGCCATAGCTTGGTGGCATATGATACCATGGGAGTTCTTTCCTAATAGCAACTAAGGCTGGGTCTGGACATTCAGGTAATTAAATGTCCAAATTTGTTATAAAAGAGTCAAAATTTCACATCTGCAAGTCCAGTATGGGCACTCCAAATATCCTTCCTGCTGCTTCTGTTCCTCAGAGCTCTGTACTGTTGTACAACAGCTCCTCACACAATATTTCTGCCTGCTTGGTGAGGAATTATGACAGGTTTTACCACTGCACTTTGCTCTGTTGAACCATGTACTACCACATTTTTGGCAGATCAAATGTTTTTCACTTCTATTCTCAGTGTTGCCATTTGGTACCAACAACACTTCAAAGGTAAACTCTGTAAGTGCCAAAGGGTTCCATGGGATGGAAGATGTTACGTTTATGTGATATCAGAACATCGCAGTTATGTGCTTTAATGCACACATCTATTTTTAGAAATTTCATAAAGGATGCTGAAATAAAAATAGCTATTTCATTCTAACATAATACAGCCAAACTGTAAGTTGCTGAACTGGCCTTTCCCTGAAATTCCTCCTCTGTTTTGTTAGTGTGGAAATTAAGCTCCAGGCTGTGGAAATGATGTGAAGCTCAAACCTGAGAACTCTTTGACCAGGATAATTCACTATTAGCTTATTCAAACTTGAGGCAAGCATAGTGCCAAAGTGTTTTGTGATAACATGATCTCTGTTCCTCTACATTCTTTTGAATGCATATATTCCCCCATTAACCAGAAAAATGAGAAAGAATTCAAAGGAATTGCTAAATCTCAGCTCAGAGAGATGCAATGAATTTAGGAAAAGACACAAATGGTCCTGATCTCCAAAACACGAGAAGCATTAAATTTTAGTGTTTAGTTGATGCTGTTATTGTTGACATCATGCTTTAAGTAATCTTAAATCTGTACATAAGAGGTTGAGTTCCTAAAAGTACTGTAGTAAAAGAAAGAGATCTCCAAAGGAGAAAAAGAAGTGGTGAGACCTCTGTCATGTAGTCTATAAAAATATAAAGACAGCTTCTAAAGTTGTCAGAAATGTATGAAATTCTACTTCACTGTTTGCATGGGGAAAGGCTTCCATAGGCAGAAGGTATTAAAATGAAGAAAGCTGCCCTGTCATTGCTTATCTCAAGTGATAAACAGCCAGACACTTCTGCTGTTTCACTGGGGTTGACAAAATCAGCCAGAGGGGCTGAAGATGAGGGGGAAGCAAGGAAAGTAATAATTTGTACTGCTCTGGTGTTATTAATTCCAGCTGCAGTAGCTGACCCGCTGAGGATGTTATGATGTGAGGAATCACATGCTTGGAGACCGTCCTTCTGTGTAATATTTAAATCCTGAGCTCTGCGCTGTGATCCTTAGTATTTAACAGGTGTAGTTGTGTGTGGAATTCAGTATTTCTGTGAAAACAGTCTGCAGGATGTAATGTTTTTATGCAGCACAGAATTACCAGCCAAGTGTCTTTGCAGGCAGCCAGTAGGAATGCACATCTAATGCTTTTCAAATGGTGCTCCAATCATCTGCTTTAAATGATTAATAAGCACAAGCTGAAAATAGCACCACATTTACCTAATGTTTGCATGATTATTTTTGTAAACATTTCATTCAGGCTTTCTCTTCCATCTTTCTAAGCATTGTCAGAACAGAGATGCTGCTACTCTTGGTTAGTTTTTCTCAGTTGGTTTGATCTTTGTCATGACCCAGGGAGACGTAGCAGGGGAAAGCACCAGAAATGTTGATTCTCAGTTGACAGTAAACATGTGGTTTAAGATCAAATGAGAAAACTAATCTAGATATTTGCAGAATAGTTACAGGTTTCTGATTTTCATTCCAAAGCTGATAACTGAACTTGGTGAGAACTACAAGTCTGGATTTTGTTAACGAGCTTGTCTGAAAGCACTACAAAAATATGGTCACAGCTTCTCCTGGTTTTAAATGAGTCAGAAATAGTTTTTAAAGATGTGGAGGGAGTTGTACTTTTGTTATGTTGGCTGTCCTACTTTTTCCTTAAGTCCTTGATGAGATAAGGTTGAGACCGGAATTTAAATGGTGTTAGGGAAGAAGCCAAGATAGTAATCAGAATATAATTAACAGTGTATCATCTCTCCAACAAGCAGGACTGGCCAGCATTACTAGTCACCAATAAAAAGTGGTGGAAGATTTCCAGTATTCCAAGTAAAATACTAGTGTTGTTTGCTGTAGCAGTCTACAGGCGTTGTATGATGTGTGTGTATCTTTTACACCAAAAAACACCCCCATCCTATCTACCAAATATATTTTTCTGATCTTCAAAAGTTGCTCTGATTCAGTTCAACCTTGGAGACGTTTGGTAACTGGTTTTAACTCTCATGGTGAAAAGATTATGTGGCACAAGAGAACTGTTATGAAATCTACTTTAAGCCTATGTGTAAAACCAGGATGGTTTAATTAAACACCCAATATGAAGTACTCTGGCAATGTTTCAGAGGTGCCATCCTCTTTTTAGCAATGTTGTGAGCAAAAGTAGTATTTTCAAATCCAAGTTGTGGGGTTGGGTTTTATTACTAATTTTCCAAAACTGGAGTGTTAGTTGCTTGGTCTATTTAATGCCCATCACCTGTACATTGTACTTCTTTCAGAAAGTGAAAACACAGATATATTTTTCCTTTTTCCACAGCTTCTGTGTTCCAGGGTGGGACTCTCCATCTCTCGGAATCAAGGTCGGGCCTTACCCTTGTGATTTTCGGAGAATTGGGACTGAAAACCCTGAGTATTAAAGAAAAGCAAAAGAAAGGTGATGGTGTCAAACCTCTGCTACTGAACGGCCGCGGTTGAGCCCCTCTGGCCGAAGCGGGCTCGGAGCCGCCCTCACCTGCGCGGCATCACCTCTCGCTTCCCGGCACTGCCTCGACAACCTGCGAGCCCGCGGAGGGTCCGCACAGCCCCTGTGTGTCCGCACACCCCCTGTGCGGAGGGTCGCGCTGCCCGGAGCCCCCGGCGGAGCGGGGCGCGGCTCAGCCTGTCCCCGCTGAGGGGAGCCCCAGCCCCGCCGGGGGAGGCTCGGCTCGGCTCCGGCACCTCGCGGGGTGGGGAGAGGCGCTGCCCGGCCCCCCTCCAGGGCTTCCCCGCTAAGTCTGACGGAGCCGCCGCCTCCCCGCGCAGCGCAGCGGCCCCGGCGCAGGAGGAGGCGCCGAGCGCGGCCCGGACTCCCCGGGCGCCGCCGGTGAAGGGACAGCGGCGGCTCCGCGCTCGGCGGCTCCGTTCGGCTCCGCTCGCCGGCTCAGGTAGGAGCGGGAGCGGGGCGGGCGTGGAGCGGCGACCCCCGGGGCTGCCCCGCGCTGGGGTGACCTTGAGGGGGTCGCGGGGGGGCGGCGGGGCCGAGCCCGCCCCGGAGCGGCGCCGGGGGCAGCGGGGATGCAGGATGTACTGGGGCGGTGGATGGATGGATGGAACCCGCCGGTGTCGGTCCGCCTCAGGCTCGCGGGGACAGGAGCGGGTCGGGAGGCGGCGGTGGCCGCGCTCTGCCCTGCCCGGGGGCTGGGACCCGGCGGTGCTGGAGCCCCCCGCCCGCCCGAGGCTCCGCGGTCCCCGGCGCGCCCGCGGCACCGCGCCCGGCGGGAGCAGGAGCAGCGCCGAGTGCCAGAAGGTGATGCTCCTCTTAGAAATATTAATTTGAGGGGGTCAGGAGGAGGTTATACCCCGCAGCCCTGCTCCCTCGGCGGGGCTGATGAAGGAGAAGCCCGCCCGGGAGCGCTGTCCCCGCCGTGTCCCCGGAGCTCGCCCTGCGGCTGAGCTCTGCTGCCGCCGGGGCTTTTTTTCCTTCGTTTTCACGGGGGGATTTAAATGTTGTACGAGCTGTAGTTTTCAAAGCCTTGCAGTGCTCCAGCGAGGCGTTCCGAGCACCTCCGAGGCCGAGGAGAAGTGCGGCGGGAGGTAACTTTGCCCAGGTCCCCGGTGCACCAGCCGCCCGCAGAGGTGCCCCCGGACGCCGGCTGAGATGGCCGCTGTAGTCCCGCTCGCCACCACCTTTGCATGGATGTCGTCAAGATGTGCTTTCCTACTGTCACTGAACATAATGGGCTCTTTTTTTTTTTCTTCTAAAATCTTGATTTGGAGACTGTACTAGAAATGTGAAAGAAGGAACACTGTCTGCCGTTATGTATCTTTGAAAGACCTGTTGTCTTGTAGGTGGAGGAAACCTCTCCTTTGCTGAATTAAACTATCAAAAAGTTTACTTCTTTCTGTGTATTTCTTGCTGATCATTTTTTCTTGTGGGTGTTTTTTTCCCCATCTTATTGTGCACTTTTATCACATTACACCAATCTAATCCTGTGCTAATACATTCTTTACTTTCTTTTTATTTAAAGTGTATTTTTTAGTAAAGTGATATTTGAGAAGCACCAAGATAAGGTGCTGGGAAGATAGGCAAGCTGAAAGCGATGGTGTAGAGTAGGACTTCACTGCTGCCGAAATAAGCTAAAATGTAAGTTTTTAAACAGTGTGAAAGTTGACACTCCTGAAACTCAACTCCCAAAGAGTAAAAAGAAATCTTTTAAAGAATACTGGTGTATGGCTGGTAGATACTGCGAGCCCTTAGTTATGTAAGCAGTTCTTTGAGTGGGACTTCATGCCTACCATCATATTCTCAAGTAGCACTTCATTTCTGATCCTGTCCCCTCATCTACACGTGACTAATTTTATGTGGTGACTCAAATAGGATTCAGCGTTTTCATGACTTTTATGTGAAGAAATGGTTGCTTGCCTATGTATGTCTGTGTATCTTGCTAATAAACTCAGTACTCTTTTTAATGACTTCCTGACCTAATGCTAAGCTCCATTTTCAAAGTGAAGATCACAGTAAGTTCTTCCTAAAGCAAAAGAATATGTATTAAATGTTCAGTTTAGTGTCAGTATGAACATCTTCACTTTAGCTTTTAATGGAATGAATGCAGAGTTTTATGCTAGCTTGAATTCCTATTTGATATCATTACCAGCACTGTCCTTTGCTCACATGCTGTAAATCCAGGAGCACAGCCTCTTCATTATCCAGGCTATTGGATGTGATATTGATCCAAATGTCTGGCACATCTCTCTGTCCAGACCATGTCTTTTAACCATTCAATTCCCTATTTCCTAATTATGCCAAGCACATTTCTATTGGTTTTGACAAGTTCCATGAGGAGATGATGGGTATATTTCTATGGTGTCCTGTAATGCTGTCACCCTGATAGGATTCATTTTGGAGTAGCACAGTGGGGAGACTGAATGGACCACTATCATAGCCAGTGGGTTGGGTTTGGTTTGGTTTTCCCCAAATAGGCACTTGGAGATGCCTCAGGGTCCCCCCCCGGCCTTTGGCACTGCCTCCAAGAGCTGTGAGTCCCCACCGTGTCCCATGTCACGTATCAGACACCTTAGGGCACCTCAGAAAGGGTTTCCTACCTTTTTGTAGATGGCTGAGTCAAACCTGGTGCCTTTGTCTGGTTCTTCATCCTTGGTTAGCCAAGAATAAAGCACTTCAGGTCACTTACCACAGGGACTTCAGTTGTGGGAGTAGAAATTAGGACTGTTTGAATATTGATAATCCTCTAAGTGCTTGCCTAGAGTTTATCTACATCAACAAAACCTGCATATTCTGGTTATTATAGGCAGTTTAAAGTATAGCAAGTGAGATTAAAAAGAAAGTTCTGCTACTCAAAACACCCTAAAACTTGGATTGTAACCTCAGAAATGGTGCAGGATGTTGGCTGCAGTTGGGGAAAAAATAATCTCTGTTAACCATGAAGAAAAAGCAGAGCAATTATGCAAGAGATAAGTGATTGTTTTAGTGACAGTCTGATGGGAGATGATAGTGGAGAAGATAATTGGGAACAGGACGAATGTTTACATTTAAGCAAAATTGTGTGGCTGCTGAAATCTTTTAAAATAAACATCTGAACAAAGGTCAAGCTTCTGATGAAGCTTACCATTGGAATGTGTGTGTCAGACTGAAGAATTCTGTTTAAAACCAGCTTTACATATAATGTATACTGTGCAGCAAATGTCTGCAATTCACAAAGTTCAAAGTGGAACTTAAGTTGTCCTTTGAAAGAAGAAAACTGTAAAAACTAGATAAATATAAATGCAGACTATTTTAAGTATAGAAGTGGCCAATGTAAAAGGATAAAACAGTTATAATTATCTGAAAAGAAAAAATCCAAAGTATCCGAGAAAGGAAAAGTGAGCATGAACAAATAATATTAGTGTATAATAGGATGGTAGAATTGACAGTAATGTGTGTCACAGTGGCTGGATACATATTGGTCTCATGCTACAGAATTATCAGTTAAACCAGAAAGGCTTATTTTTTGCCAAAGCCTACTCTGAAAAAAAGGTTTCCTCTTCATAAATGGAGTTATTTAGTAGTGAAATATTTCAGGTTTCCTTTTTACAGGTGTGACCAATTCTTCACATTTATGTGATCTAATACAGCATATCCTAAGGGCTGTGTAGCTGGCATAATCCTGAGTCACTCCATATGCATCAGCATGGCCTTATATCTAGAGGTCATTATGTAAAATGCCTTGTTTTTACATATTTTGAATGTTATGTTTGGAATTCTTGAATATTTTATAACGTATAAATAAAATAGCTGGCGTGCTGCAGGGACACCCTCCACACTCTGGAATGTAAACCAAAAAAGGTTTAAATATTTCTTGGAGGCAGGAGTTGCTGCATATTTAACACAATAGGAGGCATGTTTTGGAGGGTTCATTGTACAAGTTAAAGAGTGCAGAAAAGACATCTCTGAAGAGCCTTTTTCTTCAGTCTGAGTGCTCAGGTCAGTGCCCTCATGGCCTCAATAGCAATTCCCTTGTGGGAGCTCATTTATCTACCTTCAGCTCTTTCTCTCCTCTCATCTAAAGGCCTTACGTTGCTGGCAGGTTTTACAGGCTTCCCATCACTCCCATTCCAAGGCCATACATCCCAAGGATTGCTCAGCTTCCCCAGGCTGCCACATTTGGTGTGCCAAAGGCTTGTGAAGGCAATCTTGTGGTGCAATGGCTGAACATCTGTGCAAGAGCAGCAGCAGCAATATTGTGTACTAGGTAGTACAGTTGTCATAATGAAAGAATCTTTGTTTGCACAACGAATTTATTCATTGTCTGGTGGAACACCTTTAAAAAGTCATAGCCCTGGGTTTTTCAGAACCAAACCTGCCTTCTTTCATTGGTGTTTCTTGTGGAGGAGATGCTTTTCCTGCCTGCATGTAGCAGTCGGAATATACAATATATTATATAATATACAATGTATATTATATACAATGTATGTATATATACATACAATATACATATATTGTATGTATATATGGAAACCAATCACATGGGTTTGCAAATTCATCAAGGATTGATTCTAGTTGTTGAAGGAATAGGATCTGGAGCTGCAAGACCAAATCACATTTCCCTCCCACACCCACCAAACTCTGCAGCAGTTTGAGCCTGGATGCACATTTCAAGTTTTGAAAACCTTTGTGCATTATGAAGCCAGAATACTGCAGCTGTCTCTATTCAGCATTTCTTTTCTAAGATTAATAAGTCATTAATTCCGCAGGGTTTGGGGAATTGCCTTTAGCCCAATTTATTTTTTAATGTGCTTTAAATAACTTATATTGAACTTTATGAAAATTATGTCTACTTTAAAGTCCTGGAGCAGGGATGAGGATTGCTTAAATGTATTGCAGCTGCTGCTGTATCACCTATCATCTCTTCTTGAAATGGTTTAGGTTCAGGAGTTCTCTGGTGAACAGGAGCTTTTCCTTGGTGGTTATCAGTGAAACAAACCCAAGCATAATCCTTTAGTTATCTCATTATGAGTAGGAGATTCCAAGCCTCTGGACAGCTTTCCTGTGGAAAAGTCACAGTGTCACCTTGAATGTATTTGCTGATCATCTATATTCTGTCCTGCTTATTGAATAGCAATTCTTCATCAGTAGAACTTATTCCCACTAATGGGAAATCTTCCATCATGGAAGGTGTGATTGGATTCAGCAGAGCATACAAAATAGGGCCATATATTAGACAATCCAGCATTTCATTTTTTGTGACTCAGGTACTTTCTCGGTATTACAAACCTTTCTGTAATGTAGTTATTGTTTAAAGAGGCTAATGCTGTCTAAGAGGATTGAAATAATAGGAATTTTGTTTTCAGGGAATGTTCTCTGTAACCCAAACTGAAAACTTCCAATAGGTTGATGGGTTCCTAGAAAGTATTTTAATAGGTGTCTCAAAATATTTTTAAGCAGCAGTATGAATGAGCAGATTTATGATAATTGAGCAGAAACATATTCTTTGCTATCATCAGATTTCTCAGCAGTTGCTGAAGCTTAAGGTAATTACTCTAAAAGAATTAAGATTTATATTCTTTGTCATCTGAGGAAGTGGATCTGTGCATTTTTAGGTGCTGGCCTACAGTCACAGAAAAAGCAAAATGGTAGTTTTGAGAATAAACTTACACAATAAAAACTGATTGGTGGCAATATTAGATGTATATACAACTGCTTTGCTGCACTGAACTTGTAGTCTTAAATTCAAATGCAGTGTTAATGCATTGCTTTATTCTACAGTTTGCATGTTCTAATGTGTGAAGTGTTTTACAAGCTTTAAATCAGTTTATATGAACCAAAAATAAAAGACTGGCGTGAGTTTTGGCCTATAAATACTAAAAAGTAATTACATGAAAGGAAAATGTCAAAATTTTATCTGGAAAAGATCTATTCCACATTATTGGGTTTTTCTTAATTAAAGTGAGTACCAAGTGTCCAAAAGCCCTGACAAAAACTAGGCCCATTTTTTGGTTAAACATACAAATGCCACAAGGATCTATCTGGAAGATGTACAATGATTCTTCTTGAAAGGTTAAATACTTTGAAAAATCAGTGTGTTACACACTGTAGCCCTGGTGATTCTGTGTCAAGTGCTGAAGATTATGAGAGCAATAGGAACAAGAAAATGCCATTATGGCCTGTGAAGTCTGGTGTTAATGGGTGTGTTCCCTCCAAAAGATACAGTATTACATTGCTTTCTGTGTGACCCAACAGTGTTCCCCTCATATTTTCCCTTGGCACTGCTGACTTTTATTGCTCCCTGGCTAAACAAGATGACAAGACAGAGTTACATTTACTGTGAATTTTTCTTGTGATTTTTTTTTCCCCACTCGGGTGTTGCAAGTTTCTGGACAGTAGAGAAAAATGGAAAGGTTACTCTGTGTGTGGCACTCCTGTTAGACATCCTGGCGTGACACATGCCTTTTTAAAAATACCATTATACTGTTTGTTACTCACAGTCTACAGTGGCTTCCAGATCCCTTTCAGCAGAACTCAGCTTGTCTCTATTTTGTGTTTCCACTTGATGTCTAGATTTGCACTTTCTCTGCTTACATTTCACTTTTCAAAAAGTTCTTCAATGTATTAAATTTCATTGTGAACTTTGATCTTGTTTGTTTGTGGACTAAGATGATCTGGACCCTATCTGCTTACATCACAAATGTTTTCCTCTACTGGAATTTTCTAATGCGTAGAGTGAGTTGTGAGATGCATTCCATTGGCAATGAGTTTTGTGATCACTTTTAATGTGAGTGTTGGTTTGTTTGGTTTTCTTTAGAGAAATTGTGCCCCCACTAAACTGCAGTTTCATATCAGCCCCCTGCTAATCTGCAATCTCATATCAGTCCTTACACCCCATGAAAATATCACGTTGGCCAGTTACTGAAAGCCTTTCTGTAGACAGTGTACACTGCCTGTTCCTGGGTTGTCCTCCTGTGGTGGCCCAGTCACCACATCAAATAGGAAATGGCATTGCTTTGACATCCTCTTGAATTTCAGGCACTTAATCCTTCAGGTGCTTAAGGGATGATTAAACTTGTTTCAGCCTTTTCCTCAGTATGAAAGGAGGTGGATTGGTTTATAGTTCCTTGAGTTAGACCCTCTTCTCCTTTTGAAGCTGCGCACTGATTTTGCCTCTCCACTGTCCTTTGGGAACTTTACCCTCTGTGCATTATTGAATATAATAGCTAATGTTTGGGGATGGCTTTAGGTAATTCCCTAAGTACTCTGCAGTGAACTTCATCATTCTCTATCAGACTGAGTATGTCTGGCTTCTTTTGATACTTTTTAGCCTTTTCTTTTTTTTCTTCAGGCCTCTAATCCTGTCTTCTTGGTAAAAATCACTTTGGAAATTTTTTTGCTTTTCATTATCCTTTAGATGGAGACATTAAAAGAATATGAAGGAAGTACTGAATACTTCAGCTTTCTCTTTGCCATCTGTTATTTTCTCTCCTTTCCTATTAAATACTAGAATCTCTGCTTGTCTTTGTCTCCCACTTTTTTTCTGTTGTATTTATAGATCCTTTTCTTATTGCCTTTTTATGTCCCTCATTAGTTGTTGATCCTTTTGTGTGTTGGCTCATCTGGATCAGACCTGAGACGTTTGTGCCGTTCTTTTCTACTTGTTCTTTGTTAAGTACACTTGTTTCACCTTCTGTACAACCTCTTCTGACAGTCAAAGCCTTCAAAGACTCTGGGTGTAACAGTAATGGTCTCTTACAATGTTCCTGTAGTCCCTCTGCCCTGAGATAATCTGTTACACTACTTTATACATGCTTTGTTGGTAATTATCAGTTTCCTGAACTCCTTGATCATTTCTTCAGGAGACATTACAAATCATTTGACTGAGTTTGCTGAAGTTGTTGCCCTGAATTCCACTTCTTTTTTGTGCTCCCTTCACATCTTCCTTTCAATGTACAAGTGAGTTCTCTTGACTTGTGATAATGCTTACTTGAAATGTATTGCTGCCCTTAAAATCTCAGCCACTATTTTCCTATTCTTCAGAATAAAATACAGCTGCAGTGTTAGTAATGACTTCCATGTTCATACCTTTATCTTGTTAGCACAGCTCCACCTTCATAATATCCCTTGTTTCCTCCTCAAGGCAGCATCATGGAAAGACTAAAAAAATGCATGTATGTGGTGGGATGGGGAACTAAGACTCTCTGTGTTTTTACTTGCTTTCTTAAGGGGCATTTTCTGCCTTCATACGAGTTGCTTGTCTTTGCTGGGCTATTGTTTCAGATTTATAATAAAACTGCTACAATGTGAACCCAACCTGAATGTTTCAAAGGTTAATTCATCACTGCTTGTAAAGCTCCCGGGAATTTGGGGTGGAAAATGCTGTTGTAAGTGCAAAAGCACTGTTTGTGTCTGCAAGATATTTGTAATGTTATTCATCAAGAGTATTAAAGCCACTTCCTTAAACAGAAGGAAGTGCGTCAGGTTCTGCATATACACAACCAACCAAGTCTCCTCTGTACATGAAAACACCAGGATTTTTGCTGTTCTTCTTGAGGGCACCATTCTGAGAAACTTTGCATTTCAAATAGAAGAACCTGCCTAGAACTGAATATCCTGCATTTAAAATTCATCCTGCTCCAGGGAGGGAAAATAGCATTTGTAAACTTAGCACCAGATGTTGTATCCTTGTAAAGTAACATTTATGGCCTGATTGTCAAAGAAGTTATAGATAATGCAGTAGAAAGGTTTAATGTATTAACAGCAGGATTTTTAAAAAGGGGAGGAATGGAAGCCAAATGGAATTTTAAGTCTTGTTGGCTTGTCAATGGAATTTGTGCATCCTTAAGGTGGATGTTTTTGAAAACAGCACTCTAAATTGGTGACTAATAGAGATCTTTCCATGATAATGGTTACAAGGTACCATTAATAATTCAGCTGAAGGTTATTGCAGTCTGATTCAGTACCTCCTGAAAACGGTGAAAAGTTTCTGTCAGTGATTTTAGTGGCTTTGTTGTTAGGGTGCTCTGATGAAATAATGTGCTTTTGGGGGATGGTTTTGCCCATCTTGGAAGCCAGAGGTGAAAGTCCTGAGTCACAGGAGGAATGGATGATGGAACCTTTGCCTCTGTTTCTGTACATGTGTTTACAAGGACACACAAGATCCCGTTCCCCTGAGCGCAGGGAGCATCAGGCAAAGGGAGTTTCTCTCGGCCAGATTTCCATAGCGAAAGCTCAGTGGTGGATTTCCTTGGGAAGAGAAGTGGGAAGTGGGCTCTGCAGTGGCTCTGCTGTGCAGCACAGGCTCTGCATCAAACACCAGCAGCAGTGCCCTGCCTTCCCTGCCTTCCCTCCCTCCCACAGGCACGGCCGGTGCCGCAGCCGCTGCTGTCACGCACCACCGAGGAGCCGGAGCTGCCTCTTTTCATCACTCCTTCTCTTTTTCTGCCGCCTCTCCTTTCATTTTAACTCTCTCCTTCCGTTCTCAAAAAATGGCAAGATGAATCCTTTCCCCTTAAACCATTTGAATTCCTAAACAGTCTGACATTTGCTGTCGCTTTGAAGGGAAACTTGCCTTTTCCAGAGATGTCAGTTAAACCTGCCAGCTTTATCCAACCAGATTTTCGAGCATCCCAGAAGCACAGCACTGGCTTTGGGTAATCTGTGTGTAGATAGAGAAGCCCCATGTGTATATTTGTGGGGGACATGAGATCTGTAAAAGAACACCAGTGGATTGCTTGTATTGTCAGTAAAACAGATGAAATATTTAGAGATTTTTAGGGAGATGTGGATTTTTAGTTATCATACCAATGTCTGTGAAAAGACACTGGTTAATCAAAACAAAGATTAGTGAAAACATGTTCATTAACACTGAAAGATGAGCTGGTAGGTCCAGATCCCTCTGCAACAGAGTCATAGTTTTTAAAAGAATGAAAATACAGAGCTACTGGTGTTGAACTGGAAGTCACTCGGAAGTATTTTTGTCTCCTCACAACACCACTTGGTGCTGTTTGCAACCTGCCTCTGCAGAGCAAAGAGTGTACAACACTGATGGCTTTTCAAGATGAATAAAACTCTGCTTCAGACATGACTCTGCCTGAATTTCTGTGTGGAATGGAGCACTGCACATGGAAGGGCGCTGGGAGAAGTTGGAGTGAACACTTATGGGTGCAAAAGTTAGTGTTTGGTTCTATGTGAATGCTTCAGTGCTGGGGGTGGAGTGGGATGGGATGGGATTTTTCATCCTGTTATTACACACAACTTTTGGCTTCATAACTTTCCTGCCATTCAGCCTCTTTTTTTTTTGGCATATTTCTGTGTAAATACGATTAAAAAATGTAATTGGAGGAGCTTACAATATCCATTCTGATTTTAAACCTGGGACATCTGGAAGAAAATTGTAGCCCTAAAAGCTTTGCTGTATGAGGGGGAGGTATAAGGAAGAAAAAGCCATAGGACGACTTTAAGTGTTGAACAATAAAACCAGAACAAAAAGCTTTCTATAAATAGTAGCCTGGTCCCAGTTCAGTGAAGTACTTAAGCATATGCCTAAATCTCTCCTTGTTCAACAAAGCACTTACATGTGCATTTGAATTCTGCTGGAATAAAGCACCAAACATCAGGCGTAAGTGCTTTGTTGAATTAGGGGCTGTATCTGCACGGACAGACCCGGTGGGAAGGATGATTTTCTCCACAGACACAGGGTATGTTGTGAGCCTTGGTGCTGGAACATTTTCTATAAAATTTCTGACGTTCTGCACTGACCAATTAATGTGGAGAACTATTGGATGTGAAAGTATCAGAGAGTAATTTTGTTCCGATATTCCAAAAAATTGTGTTCTTTCATTGCTTGCAAATTGATCAGATTTATTGAAAACTGCTGCCCTTGTAGGACCTGTGTTATCTACTAAAGTGAATTTCCAATGTCTCAGTACGACTTATAGAGTGAGGATTTTCCTTCTGACATTAGAGAAGCAGTTTGTGCTCAGGAGTTCAAAGCACGAGCTACTGGCCCCGGGTACCCCAGTTAACACTGCTCAGGAGTTTTCAGGTACATGTAAAAACCACTTGGCTCTCAATTTTGGAGTTACCTACATAAGATCTCTTATTTTCTCAGAAAATATTTAGCACCTCTTTTCTTATAATGCAACCTGGTTAACCATTGCACTTTTTTCTAAGTTTTAGTCCCTTTTAAAATGGGGTTCCCAACTATTTTTAGTCATCTTGTCTCTGGAAAAGCTTCACATAGAGCTAGTAGTGGTTGTCGTGGCTGGATTGATCAGAAAGTGATAATTAGAAACTGTGATCAGGCTAAAATAAGAAAAATACAATGCATCCTGTTTTTTTATAACATGGCCATACACAGCTCATCAGACTTTTTTTTTTTCTTTTGTAGAAAAATGGAGTTTATAAAACGTACATTTCCATTGAGATGGAAACTTCGGTGTGTCACTCCCTTGTCAGGGATTTTGAGGTACAGATTGGCTTTTGAGAAACCTGCTCCCAGTCCCTGCTCTGATTGACAGCAGAGCTTTCACATCTCAGATCATTTCAAATTAATCAGCCCGGGATTCCCCATATGCATTTCAGTATATTAGTTGTGAGACTCACCTTCACACCTAAGGATACTTATAAAAATTTTTCTTTCCAATGAAAATCTGGGTGAAGTAATGAGTAGCTGGACTTCTGATAAAACAAAGTTTTGACTGAAAAATATTCTGATATTTAAATGAAACAGAATTACCATGGTGATTTGGTGTATATGTGTGTATATATATATATACTTGCCATATATATATCTACTTATATATCTAGATCCACTTGCCACATATGCATGTATATATATATATACATGTATATGTGGCAAGTGGATCTAGAAGACCACTTTCCAAAATAGTCTTTGAAGTACTGGGACTGTTTAAAAAGAAGTCTGTAGGGCCCAAGTCATACCCAGTGCTAATTGCCTGTCAGTCACAGACACGCTGCCTTTGCTTTGTTTACTTCATGTTTTTCTGTTGAACAAGTCTCTGTACCCATTTCGTGTGGGTGCATTAAGTCCCCACCAGGAAAAGCACACTGTAAGAATGGTTAATTCAAATGTTATACATTTGAGCTGATTAAAGAAACCCTAATCTGGGTCCTTATGTAGGAAGTTATAAAGGACTTTCATAATTTAAACCAGATCAAGTCTGTAAAGTCACAATAAGCTCATGTAAATCTCCCCAGTGTAATAGTTGAAATATTTCAGTTGTATAATTAAAAACACCCTTCTGTAAATATTTGAGTGAAGGTCCCTTGTTGCTTTACATTATATTTGATTAGAGCAGACCCAGCTTTGAAGAAGTGCCATTTTGGTCTGATCCAAAGGTCAGCTGTTACAAATCCTGGTAATGTCATGATGGTCCCTGACTTCATGGGCTGCATTTGGCACTATAAGTTACACAAAATAAGCTTTATCTTTTTGAACTTCATGCTGTGTGAAGGGCAATTTCTATAACAAGGTTCAAAATATCTATTAGAAATGGGATCAAAATACAAAAATCAGTCTGCAGAATGACTTCTGTTAAAATGAATGAGGTTTTACTGTGTGATGTAATTAAGCAGGTTGGTAGACAAGGAACTAATGAGCTGCTCTTTGTGAAATATGCAGATTGAGTAACTTCCAATAGGATATTGCTGGGGAAATGTTGGATTAGATTGGAAGTAAACTGATGAAGTGTTTGATGGTCTGATGTTGAAACCTTTATGTCATGAGACAAACCAGTTCTGCAAAATATAACTCTCTGTCAAGATTCCTCCTCACTGAAAAGAAGTTCAGCATTTTTAATAAAATGTTCCAGAGCCGTTTTGTTAAGGTTGCATGGCAAATAAATTCTTAATCATTTAGTCAGTGAAGGTGCCAGAGGCCTTTAAATCTTGCCTCCAGGAGAAGGAAAAATATTTTAAGCTATATATGAAGTACCAGTAGTAATTTTAAATACAAAAAAAATTATAATTTTGGATCAAGAAAAATAATCCCAGAAAAAGAATCACCTTTTGTTCCTATTAGGAAAAAAACCCCATTTTTGAAAAAGAATTTTGTGTGTGTTAGGGGATATTGTGAGTAAAGTGTCACAAAATGGTCATGCTTATTTAGCTAACAAAAATATTTAATAAAGGAAAAGGTAGTGGGGGAACATGAACAGTCATTAATTCCTTTGCCGTGCCTTCCGTGCATTTTCCTGCGGAGAGCTTTCAGCGGACTTTAACCTAAGCATGGCTTCATCAGCTGGATACATTCTCCTCTCTCCCTTCCTCCACCTCCTTGGGAAATCGAAATCAAATTGCATTGTGCAGCAGATTAGCAGAGAGTTGAGTAATCAACTTGCAGAGGCAGTGATGACCCGGAAGCTTGGCTGCAAGTCCTCCCCCTCCCCCAAATCCAGGACCGTGGCATTTTCCTGGATGCTTCCTTTCTGTTTGAGATGACCTACCAGCGAATATGGAAATGTCTGCAGGAGCCTGTGCGTAGGAACAGGAGAGAAAAGGTGTAATAAGAGAGGAAAAAATGTATCTGTCAACTCAAAGCAATTTATTCTCTCATTTCAAATTCTCCCTGAATGTGGAAGGCAGGTTTCCTTCAGCTGCATTCATGGATCAGCTCCTGTGTGTCTGTGCTGGTCTCTTGCTTTAGCACGATGGGATTGATGGCAGCTTTTTGTATTCACTGTTCTCATTCTTACACAGCAGGGTCGTAGATGTTAAAGGCACAGTAACAGTGCTCAGAACAGCTTTGGTCTGAGAAACTCAGAATATTTTCAAATTGTGTTTTTTTATCTTTCTTTTTTTTCTTTTTTTTTTTTTTTATTTTCTGTCCCCAGTCTATTATCCAAGATGTTTTTTTTACCACCACAAGGGTTGGTAGGAGTTGAAGTTTTTCCCAAATGAGTGTAGCTGTTGTAATGTTTGCTGGATTCATAGAAAGAACACAACACTATTGTTACCTATATGAATGGTTGGTTGAGATAATTATAAGGTAAAGGCTTGCATTTGAATACAACATACATTAAAGATGTATACTACATAAGATGTCCATTAATATGCACAATCATGTCTTAGCTTTCTGAGGGACAAATAACTTTTCGTGTATGTCAAACTAGGAATTACAAGGAACTTCTGTGAAGCACTTCCTGTCTACAAATATTTGTGAAACCCTGTCCAGCTATAAATAGGAAGGCAGGCTGAAGCTGAAGATTTGATCTCAGAAGACACCAGATTCAGAGGAAGGTGCTGGAATTCTGTAGCCAGGGAGACACCAGAGGTGTACTTTTTACAGACGAGTATGGGGCTGTGATGTTACTCACACATTATTAAATTAATTAATTTTCTGTTTCTGGCACAAGCTTTTCTCTGCATCATCTCCATTGTATGTGATGGTTGCTTGCAAGTTGTAGTTCCTGGAGTCAGATAATACTGCAAAAATACTTTTTATTTGCTTTGATGCTGCTTTAAAAAAAATCCATTGTAGCTGTGCAGAAAGATCTTTAAAACTGCCTCAAATGCTGCTTTAAAAAGAAACAAACCCTTAATTTTGTTTATTTCTTCCTCATTTTTATAAGGAATGAGCTGATTAGGAGTTTTTTTCAATTTCTTGGTAATAATGTCTACAAGATAATTCTGGGGCTGCTCTGGAAGCCAGTTCTCTGCTACAGCAGTCAGCATTAGTACAGCTGCACAAAATTCCTAGTGTGTAACATTGCCCTTTGAATGTTCAATTGAGAGTGTAAAATAGCATTTAAACTCACTGGGGCAGGAAGTGCACGAAAAGTGGAGTATCCTGCTGCCAGAAGGTTTACAGACACAGAGTCACTTAATGAACTTGAGAAAAGTGGCTGAAAATGAAGAAACTACATGTGAAGTTTGAGCCTTGATCTGCTCTGTGGTGCTGTTGTACTGGAATAGATTATAGCAATTAAGTTGTAGAATTCAGCATTTTCCTCTACTTGAAAAAAAAAAAGAGCTATTTTCTCAAGAAATTAAATCCAAGTTCTGTCAGATTAGTATCTGTAAACTCAGTATTGAAGCCCCACGAATAAGACATTTTTATCAGCTAAGTTATATGGAATTCCAGTGTGGTTATGGTGAGGAGAAACTGGTGTTGGAATAAATCCTCCAAACAATAATTCTAATTGTAGACTTAAACTTTCAGGGGATTCACCTTTCCTAGTAGGCTATTTAAAAAAAAATGTTTGATACATGCAAAATACTTTTTAGGGAACAGCAGGGTTATAAAATTAGGTAGTCCCAGATTAGGATATCCCATAATCTCTATTTTCTGGGCAGCCTCAGGAGTGAAGGGAATCCTGTCTGAGCTCAGTGTGGCTGCCTTGTGTGTACTCTCGTGCTACAAATATGACAAGTATCTCTACAGACAGCAGAGTTTAGTGTATTGTGTGTGTTTTCTCTGGGAGAAGTTTCAGGTCTGATGACTGTGTGAAGTGGATGAAGGCATAAAAAATGATTGTATTCCCAGGGCTCTCTCAAAAGAGCATGAAGGGAAATCCTCGGCTGAGTCTGCAGTTACTCTCAGGTGGGGAAGAGTATGTTTTGTGTCTGCATTTCTCAGCATCCAGCTTTACTTCCCCTGGCTTGCAACACTGGAAACTGGTGGAGAATCAGCATTTAGGAAGCTGGGCTTGAATAAGCCACAGGAGCTGACACTGTTACCTGAGGCAGCCGGGCCAGGGCGAGTGAGGGGAATGTCTTGACCAAGAGAAAGTTTGTGGTTTATGGTGTAAGATGGCTGGAAACGTGTCCTTTTCTCTTTTTTTTTTTTTTCAATCTCAATTCAGATAGAGTTTAGCTCAATGTTTTCAAGTATTGGATAAAACCAGAAATAAGGCCATAAGGGTTGAAAATCTTTTGAAAACATTTTAATTGAATTGTTAACAAGAGTGAGTTCTGAGGAGGATAAGAGGACGAGGCAGCTGATGAGGCAAAACCTTCACTGCCTTAACTCCCCAAAAAACCTTCACAGAAGCAGAGAGAAGGGGCAGAGCTTTATCTACAGGTATTTTGTGTTGGTTTTCTCCTGTTGGACTGAAGATGGGCAACTACTTAAGAGTCCTCTGTGGGGAAAAGGACAAACAGACCTGAAACGTGTTGCTGCACCTGCTCTCCTATCTGAGTGTCCAGACTTACTCCAGGTATGGTTTTCCATTTCCTCAGTGTTCTGTTGACTTCAGGCTAAATGCAGATAAAGGCAAATTCCTAAGGGTGTTTGGATGGGGTGGGCTTGCTCCCTCCTGAGGAGAGCACAGATATGTCCTCACTGTTTATCTGCCTTTGCATTTCTGATAAATCACTGCTTTTCTTCGGTTTTTCTAATCTGATAGTTCATGAAGTTTCTCACGTGGCCATCAATGGACCAACAAAAGGTGAATAGGACAAATTAACATGAATAAATGTTACCTTTTACAGATAATTAGTGCAGAAAATAGGTAAAATACTTGAAAATAATCGCTGTTACCAGCGGCAATAATATTGCTAGGCAGAGACATTAGTAATGCGTGTCAAAATCACATCTTAATTACAAATGTTTTTAAAAAAATATTTTTAAGTTATTGTTCTTTCACCTACCCTACGGATGAAATGATGTCTTGTGGTTCCCCTCTAGAAACAGAGAAGAATACAACTTTTTCAATAACTGTAGGGTAGGAAAATGGCAATTAAGGCTGAGTGTGATTCCAAGCTATTGAAAATATAAACAAAATTGTCCATACATCTTATTTCTAATGGTCACCTAATCTCTGAGTCTCTACAGACAGACAGCAAGTTTCTCCTTCCTCAACAGGTCTTACAAAAATAAACTTTCAGTTTCTGCCTTTCAGCGTGCATTAAGTAGTTTTAATTTTCAGTATAGTTCCTCTTTATGCAGCTGTTTAGAAAGATGAGCCATAAAGATTTATAAAAAATAATTATAGAGACATTTAATTGCTGTATAAATAAATGTTTTTGAACACAGACACAAGAATTCTCCACGGAGTCACTTGACTGGTTGTGCCAACTCTAAAAATTCATTTTCTGCTGAGAAAGTGTAACTGGCTCGGAAGTGCAACCAGTACCAACACGGCAAAGCTTTAGAGATTGTTGTAAATCTGTCAATGCCTTTTAGCAGAGATTGTAACCTTAGTTTTGTTTAGTGTTGCTCTAGTCACGTTTGTAACCCCATGTCAATGATTCCAAATGTTTCATGGTATCATGGTCAAATTTAGAAATGCCAAGTTTTAAAGTAAATGATGTGAATGAGAAGAATAATGACTTGTTTGACCTTCATAAAGGTTTCTCTTCTCTGCTCATACAAGTCAAAAGCCTTATGAATTACAGGGTCCAGGACAGGGCTGTGCTGTTTGCAGGGTTACCACGTATTAATTACTAACTCTTCATACACGACAGATTTAGGAAAGCCTAAAACCTGATGCATTCTGTCTCACTCTCAGCCGATTTTCCTGTTCTGTTTGATCTGTTTTTCGGCGCTCTTTGATTTGGCAAAGATAAGTGTGTGTGTGTACAAACACAACATCATTTAATTACAGCTCAGGGTAGATGGTGAGTGTGTGCATGCACATAAACACTCGCATGCTGTCCTCAGGATCATTTCATTACCCCCAGAGCAAGCAATCTTTCCATTTTCTGTATCCTGGGGTGCAAAAGGAATGTTTTCTTCTTTTTGTTTGTTTTAGGGGCAGTAAGCTAAATATTTTTCTGAAAGATGTCATTTCACGTCTGACTACTGAATAGAGCACAGAAACATAGCAGAAGTGACTGCAGAAATTAGCAATACATTACACTTTCCTGGCATTTAAATATTTTTTATTTTACGAAGCTGCTTCATGTGTCTCCCTTGCATCTTGCTAATATGTTTGACATTTACATACACACCATGATAATTAAAGTTATTTTCTGGCCTATATGTTGTAGAAATATAGTGCATATTTATTCTTTGCATGTGGACGTAGACTTTTATATGTGTACCTAGATTTCTGGTTTTCTTATCTATTTCAGGTTTTCATGTTTTGGTTACAAAGGTATTAAGAGAAAGAATAAGTATCACACAGCTCTCAGGAGCTGAAATGTTGTTTGGACTGTTCAGTGGGTAAAGGGACCTCGGTCAGTTTAGCAGTAAATAGATGTTTTAAGCAGAGGACTAAAAATAAGATTAGAAAGTGATCACTAATTGGCATCCTGTTGGTTGGCTCAGCAAGAGACTACTGAGACAGAAATAATATTTACGCAGGGCCTGGGTACCAGTGCAATAAAAATGAATAATGACTGAGCTCTTTCTCATCCTTGGAAGTGGCCCTTCCACTCCTGGGTTGGAGGGATGTTTGTGTAACACCTGCCCTCTGGGGACTATCTCTGCTCTAGGTAAGTAAGTGACTGCCAGCTCCACAACCTTTTATCCTTGCTGAAATATTAATTATTTTTAGCATTCCAAACCAGGAGGAGTCAAAGTATAAATGCTAGTTGTTGAGGAAGAGAAGATCTCAGAATTCACTATACCAAGCAAACTTACAGCACTTTTGGTTATTTTTCTGCCTCTTTCCTAACTGTTTCCTTGGCCCAGCCTTTCTCTGTATTCCTAGGTAAGAGCTTAGAGGAAGTTTCCCGTTGTTGGCATCAAACATTTTTTATCATGATTTTCCCAGAGGAAGCTGTGAAGACTTACTCTTTTGCCCTTTCAGTACTATCAGTACTTAACAATGAAAGTCCTTTGCCTTATTTATCCCTGCTGAAATGTTGGGCTTGGTTTAGAGAAGGTGAACACACCTGAGTCCTGAAATACACTCTTAGCTATATATGTCTTAATTTACCTCTCAGCTGTGCCTGCCAGCACAGGTACCAAGTGCTGACCCTGTTCTTGTGTGAAGTGTATGGGCACCTGCACTGTGAGGACCTTAAAGGATGATTTTACCCAGCTATGAGGAGCACCTTTGCATTCCACACTGGACTCAGATCCCTGTGAATTCAAGTTGGTAAATTTTGTTTGCTTTCATGTTCTCAGTGGCTGAAACAAAAAATTTTGCAAGAAACAAAACCAGAATTGAACCGAAACAGCAATTACAGAACTATTGGCAAAACAATGTATGAGGCTTTGCTTTTCAGCCTAAAATATTTGCCAGCTCAGTTAAAACTAAATGTTTTCCAGATTTCCTTAAATTTAGGTGAATTTTGAAATGAAAAATTAACGGTATAAAATACATGTGCAAAAAGAAATATTTCACTCCAATTTCAAAATGAGATGGGTTACATTCTGAAACTTTTGCTCTCACATTTTTTTCAGCTCAGCCTCTTGGTCAAATATGACAAATAAGAATTGGTTTTAGTCATGACCTCTTTCTCTTACTCCTGCACTGCCCAACTATCCCCAAGACACCCTTAATTTTTCCTGCTGGCTCTATTATCACTGATCCCATTGACTTCTGCAAAATGTTCCTCTGCTAAGTGAGTGTCATTTGGAGAAATGACATTCTCTATACTGAGGTTTTCAATCGACTGCAATTTGACTGGTTTCTCAAGAAAACTCAGTCCATTTACTTCTAGAATGCTGCCTGATAAGTGATATGGACAACCCTCTCCCTAAGTACTGAAAGTAGGAAAATCTAAGATGTCTATACTTGTTTGATCATGATCTAATTCTCCAAATGGATTAAAAATCTTAAGTGTGTATTATTTTTAGGCTTGTCAAGAAAAGCACACATGCATAATTCAGACTAGAGTGGATCCATGCTCTATGGCAGGGGTTTTCATCTGAATAAATGCAGCTGTTTCTTCATCCAGGGCATTTCCTACCATCTGATTAATGCAGTAACTGTATGTGCTATTTACAACGTGCACAGTAAAACAACATACGTGCTTTTATCCGATAAGTAGTCTTAAAAGCTTGCTTTGTTTGTTTTACTGTAGTCAGAAATTCTGCCGTTGCAGACTTGGATTAAAAGGGTTTGACTTTGGAAGAAACACCTAATGAAGAGTTGCTGCAATTAAATTTCAGGCGGGGAGCTGTGAGTGCGGAGGATGAGAAGAGGTGCAGTGCAGAGCTGTTAGTCACAGCTCATGTGCAGCACCGACCGTGCTGCCCAGTGGCATTTCCTGTCGTTTGCTCCGGAGACTCCCGTGTATCTGTTAATCATCATTCCCGGTTTCAAATGCAAAGCCTTTCTCCTTTGATCTCCGAGCTCTCCCGCAGCCCTGCCTAACGTAGCTGTTAGGCAGGTTTTCCACAGGCCAGATACTGTTTGTCAAAAAAAAAAAGAAAAAAACCAGGAGAAAATGTCTGCCCACAAATTTCTTATTTGCATATTCGTCCGGGCACGTTCCTGGCTCAGACTCGGATTTTTGTTCCTTTCCTTTCATTAAAATCTTCTACTGCTCAATGAGCTCATCGCAGCACTTCTCCTCTCTCCACTCCTCCTGGAGAAGGATGGCCTGTGTAAATCACTGGAATGGCATCACTGATTGCCACAGTCTTGTAATGTAGCTGGAACTCTAACAGTGATTCATCTTTGGATCTGCTCAAGGTCTCCAGACATGAAAGAAAGGAGAAATAGTTTGAATTACAAAGAGAAAGTTCTGCTGAGAATTCTCAACACTCCTTGAAGCCCACTGACTAACTACTGCAGATGATCCATATTGTCTGTCATGTGTTTTTTTTTAATCCAGCCATCCAATTAACTTTGTCTCCCAGTGATACATGGGAAAAATAAGACCAGAGTTTTGCTGGTACATTCAGGCCCTGCAGGTATGTTTTGCACCCATATCCAAAAGAAAAAGGATTCTTTTATTTTTTTCAAATTTCAACTCTCACAAGAAGAACAGCAAGGGATAAATGACTTATCTAGAAGATTGAATTTGAATTTCCTTCAGGAAATGTTTTCCAAACACCTCTAAGCCTAACAGAGAGGAGGAATCACTACCAGCTCTGTCAGATAACCCACAAAATGTTATGGCAAAATGCTGGTGTGATTACCTCTGTGTTGAAAGGTAATTACAAACTAAGAATGGAGCCACTGAATTGCTGTAAGGGCAATGTAGCAAGAGTTGTGTAATCTTCACAAACCTCACAGTCAAACAGTGAAAGTGGGAGCTGTCAGAAAAAAATCCCTGACACAAGTGTGTGGTGGGCAGTGTCTGCTGGAACGACAGTCCTGCTCTCTCTAGTAAATGCTAATTCACTTCTTGTTTTATAAGCATTTGAAATAACCCTCCTCTAATGTGCCACGCTTTTGGAAGCAAGTCATCTCCAAAACAGAACACCTACGAGACAGATTTCAGGACGTCAAATTCTCATGAGAGCTAAAACCAATGTCCTTTACTTCTTCTCCAAAAGTTTTTAAGAGGTGTAAATGTATTCCTCTGCCTGCAAACTGAAAAGACTCCAAACTTCCACTGCCAGTAAAGGAGAGAGGGGGGAACTGGATGTGAGGCAAACAAAAATGTTTTGGTGAAATAGGATTAGTTCTTAAATCTCAAAAAAGCTTGTGGAGTCATGCAAAACAGAAAAGAGAGGTTTAGCCTGCATAGAAACAGAATCACATGAGTGCAATATCATTCAGACTTTCACTCATGTGACGTTTGGTTGTTGTTGGAGACAAATCTTTGAGAAAAGAAGTACAGTAGTTTTTATAGATAAGGAGCTCAGTTTCCTCAGGTTTTTACAGTATGTGAAATACAATTACTGTGAGGGGGCTGAAGTGGGAATATGGCAAAAACTCTTCTAATTTGGCTGCAAGTGTGTTTTCTTTAAACAGTGAGTTGTTATTTTCTTATTTAAGGGAATATGTTTGATTTGTGGGCTGGAACACCAGGTGCAGAATGTGTTGCTGCGAGTTTCGTAAGAGAATGACAAGGCATGGGGAAAATTGTAAAGAGCTGCCAGAGTGAGATAAGTTTAAAGAATCTGATCCTGGGCATAGTGGCTGGAAAGAATGAGATTTATTTTTGTGTATGTGGGAACTGCACAGTTTCTTGCAGACCTCTTTGAATAACAGTCCACATCCACAGAGCACATTGAAGGTTGGAGTCTCCGTGGCCATCAGCACCTGCAGAGTGCTCTGTGTTTATTATGCTGTGCATAAGAAGGCATCAAGGATATAAAACAATTCCTGGGGCTCAGCTCCTCTCAGTTGCTTCCTTCTCCAAACGAGTGCTCTGTGTGTTTGGACTACAGGAGTGTTTTGCCTTAGCAGGTTGCTTGTTAGTTTTTCTTAGTGCTTTTAAAAACCCGGGGCCTGCCTGGAATAAAGTTTACTGCTTCAGCTTATTCAAAGGAGGCATAAAAAATTATCCTTCTGTTTCCTGGGGTAATCTGCACCTCCAGATTCCTCAATACAAGACAGAGGCTGTCAATTGTGTTGGATCTGGTCTGGATAATTCACTCAAATATGGCAGAAGTGTGAAGGAGTTCAAATGGCAAATCCTCCATGAAAAGGCTCCTTTAGAATGAAAATTCCCCTGGTGCTGCCTACACTGCCTCTTCACTGAGGCTTGTGGCAGCTCTTGAAGGCACTTACATTAGGTACAGGGTCAAAGATCAGGTAAAATACGGGGTCAGTGTTACAGGTGTCAGAACAGGCGCTTTGTTCCCTTCTTTGCACTTGAGCTTTCTCCAGCACCACCTGGCCAGCTGTGCTGCCCCTGTAGGGTTTGTGTTGTGACTCCTTCACCTCTTCAGCACCTTTCTGAGAAGGAACGAATCGATGCCAGTACTTTGAGATCTTCCAGATGTGGTAGTTCTAAGTAGGGTCTGCAGTGCACATTTATCTCTTCTTCGGTCTCTTGTCTCTGTAGTTTAGAGAGAGTTGGAGCTATGGTGGGTGTATTTTGTTTTATTTATGATCCTTGTATACAGTGTGAATTTCTAAAGAGCATTCTGGTCAGAATATGGTTCAGATTGGTTTCAGAAGACACAGGAAAAAAAGGTGGGACTGAGGAAAAATGAAGTAAGGAGCATTTGAAACTCATTTTCACATTAAAAGAGCCATTGGGAAAAGAATGTTGATAAGTTGCTGTGTGTGTC
The DNA here is from genome assembly GCF_003984885.1 of Neopelma chrysocephalum. NCBI lineage: Eukaryota > Metazoa > Chordata > Aves > Passeriformes > Pipridae > Neopelma > Neopelma chrysocephalum. The sequence goes on along the minus strand of NW_020897813.1, from coordinate 501,942 downwards.
TGTTGTAATTAAAATTTGGTTTCTTGATATTAGTTTATAAGAAACCAACCCTTCCTCAGTGCAGGAAAAAATAAACCTCCCTAAATCCCACTGCCCCATAAGCCAAATTATTTATTAACCCCCAGAAGATAAATGGTAATACCAGTGTAGAATGCTTCCCAGGTACTCTTCCTTAGAGTCTGGCATCCTGTGATGATGGGACATGAGTCATAATGATTCCTTTCCTTTGCCTAATAGGTTGTACTTGGCTTTTCAGTCCCCTTCCAAAGTGACAAAACTTCACGTTCCAAAAAACACACCCTGTGTGCCTTCTCCTGACCCAGATAAAATTTTCACTTAACACGACAGATGTAATATTCTGATGGGAATGTGATTTTGTATTTCCTAGCACATTGTACCGTGTTCTCCTAAACTGTATGAAGCTCCTGAGCACAGCTTCTTGCAGCTTCCTAGTTGTTCTTAATAATCTGTTGCCTTGCCTTTTGTCTGGCGCTGAGGTAACACCTTGGCCCATGTTGGATGGAGGGTGATGTCTTCTCAAATATACACTCAGCAGGTTTTCTACCAGAGGCAGCAAAAGTTAATATTCTTAAATTCCACTCTTATGAAACCCAAAGTATCTTCTGGGCAATTTTCAATGAAGTCCAGGGAATGGGCTTATCATTACCTGAGAGGTGGTATTTTACTGATGTAATTTTTGTCTAGTCCACTTTTTAGGAGAGATAGTTTTGTTTCTTTTCTTTCCCCCTCCCCCCCCCCCCTTGAAAACTAAACACAAAAGCAGATTGAGGCAGTATGGTTGAAGGGGAAAAAAACATGTTTTCTCTGCTTAATAATTCTTGCAGAAAAGTAAGTCAGCTCAAAGGAGTCCCTGTTGTGATATTAAATGAATGTTTTATATAAATGAAGTCATGCCACCAGCTGTAGATCACTTGGTGGCTCTGCCTTGAACATTTTTCTCTTTGGGTAGACATGACTGACTTTTAAAGGCAGGAAGGGTTTATTTGCATTGATCCCACAGTACTGACCTCAGGCTAAGTGCCATCAGCTGCAAGTTTAATCACATCTATTTAGATGGATTTCACATGGTCGATGTGAAACGTTTTCATACCTTAACAAATACCAAAGCTTTCCTTACCCTTCCTATAAAAACAAATAGGACTACAACAGAAGTTGCAGTCAAAATGCTTTTTTTCCTTTCTGTAGTGAAGAAGTAGCCTCTTATTTCAAGCATGAGCTACCCAATCTTGCAAACTTTGGAGACCAGCTCTGTCTCAGGAGACACCCAGTATTTCCAGCTCCTCCTGGGCTGTGCATGTTTGCTGCAGGACAAGGCCCTCCAGGACAGAGCTCTTCCCTTCCCTGGCTGTACCAGCGGCCACAGGTGGCAGCTGAACTTGAGGGAGACACAGGTGGAGGTGTTTGAGAGTTCAAGCCTGAGCAGTCACTCCCTCACTGCTCTGTAGGGAGGGCACAAACCAAAATAGGTTTAATTTGGCTCTCAGGCCGACAGCAGGACCACGCTGTGCACTCAGCTGACCCTGTTATTTGGAAAGAGAGAATGCTGAAAAAAAAAGGAACGCTAATTAAGATATTGCAAATGAACAGTTTTTCTATACAGCAGATTAAAGCTGAAGCGTGGCCAGCAATAGGAGGAGAGGGAAGAAAACTGCAGGCAGAGATGCAACAATGAATTTGCAGATGTTACTCTGAAACTGCTGCCATAGTGGGCTGGAAGCTGGGGTGGTCTCTGGGATGTCCTTTCAGAGAGGAAACAGGATATCGTTAGAGAGCAGCAAATATTTTCAGCCCCCTGCAGATGTCAGCCAGGGCTCTGAGAGCCTGGAGAGCCAGGAACTAAAGCAGAGAGTATCTGAGTTTGGTGAGGAATTGCCTGTATGTCTCTAGAACAAGAATTTTAGTTATTTTAGCCTAGTGAGGAGAAACTACCTCGGTGAGCTGTTGGGGTCTATCAGATGAGTGGCTGGTCAGAACGTGGAAAAATAACTTTTAGAAAACCAGCACAAACCCACTGAGACAGGGACAACCCATCGTCAGGCCATGTGTTTAATGGCCAGAGCTCACCTCACTAGTATATGAATAAACATTATCAGTTGTTGGTATCTGTCATCTGAGGCCAGGAACTGCCATGAAAAATCAAAACAGTCCAAAATGATTCAAATCAAAGTGGTAAAAGAAGATTTTATTTCACTGAATGATCTAGAACAGGAAGCCAGGCTTCTTGTTTTCACTCATTAGTGATTTAAATCAATCACAGCTGACTTGAACTAGGTCAGAATATCACCCCAGCTGTTTTTCCCTCTCCCATTTGCTCGCTGGTTTCTCCCATTTCCAGTGGCTGTCGGCAAGTCCTGGTGGTCAGAAGGCACTGACACCCAGCAGGGACTTAACCAAGCCGGTGTAAACCTCAGCCAGTGTGCTGAGCTTACCAGGGTGTCATTTACACTGGGGAGAAATTAGAATTTGTAGGCAATGGTGGGCATTTCTTGCAAAACTTGGAGCTGTTTGGATGTTCCTGTGCCAAGCTGTGAAGAGGATGAAAGAATGATGTGCAGAAGTTCCCGTTCTCTATTTCCCAAGGGATGGGAAGACCATCAGTGAGGAGGTAGGCCCAGTGAAAGTGTTAAAACTCTTGAGACTGAGCTTGTTTTGTTCTCATCTGGTCTGGACTCTGCTGTTCCTGCCTCTCCTCCCCTCTCTGCTTGCAGAATGTTTTATGGGACTGCCATTGTTTTCCTCTGGCAGCTTAGGTTGTAATTTCAAACTGTTCTCACAGTATATTCAATATGTTTCCAGTCAGTGGATTTCAGCTAAGGAGATTAGTTGCTCTTATAGAATGCTACTGGACAACATTAATACTTGAGAATTATTGTGTAAAATAAGGTTTAGGCTCCCTGGGTCGAGGGTGGTAAGCTGTGAATTTTTTTTCTCAAGTGCTTAATTTTCTTGTTTGCTCCAGATGGATGGTTTCAATTGGTTTCGGGCAAAGGTGTTTCTACTGGGCATACATAATGCAGAAGCTTTGTTTGGAAAAAAGTAATTTTTTTTTACTTTGCATGGTTATGGATGTCTCAAAAACCTCTACTTTAAGACTATTGCAGGTATTCTCTGGCGCTTTTATTTATGATAAATGATTTAAATGCATACTGTAGGTGACAAAAGGGATATGTTGCTATTTTATGCTGTCTTTTAATGCATTGCTGTAAATCAGTTTAACCAAATATTTGCTTGAAAACCCTAAAATAGCACATTATATTTCACTTTTGGTGTAAATGGGTATAATTTAATTTGAGTGAATAGCATGGTCTTTGTCCTAAAATTAGCCCACATTTTACAAGGATAATGCCATGTTGCCTGTTGGTGTAATTTCTGGAAAGCAGGATTAATACTTTGGGGGTCTTGCTTGCAATGAACAAGAACATGGATAGAAATTAAATCCTTTTTCTGTCTTGACTCCTTCCCCCTCTTATGTACCTTTTTCCCACATATCTTGCTCTGCACATGGGATTTCAGTGTGTGTCTGCACTGGGTGGGAGCTCCCTTACAGTCCTCCAAGGAAAGCTGATCTTGCAGTGGTGGAAAAGGCTGGGTTTGAATTGCTTTTATACTTCCAAGGGGTTACATCACCTCCTGGTTTTTGTTTTGCTCATTACATGCTTTAAATGAACTTTTCTGTGTACTGTGGTGGACTTCAGTGCCTGTGTGAAACCTGGCAGTGATTGATTTATGGCAGCTGAAATGGCTGAAAGTTCAGGAGAAGCAAGATTTGTTGGGAGGGGGAATAAATTTTATCAAAGCTGCTGATATCACTCTAACTGGTAAATTTTAAAGTGTTGTGTGTGAGTGGGAAGGCAGAACTAAATAGAGCATAGGGGTGGCCTTAAAAAACCTGAAAACCAACAAAAAACCAGTGTAAAATTTAACACTCAGGAGTATAGTCTGTGAAACACTTCTTGCTTAGAGTATTTTTTTCTTATAAGAGTGGGGTAAAGTAAGAAAGAAGATGAAAAACTCATTTGTGTACCTTTGAAATATCTTTAAATGCTTCCTTTTACCTTTTGGCTGTAATCTATCTTTTTGAGTTTTTACTTCGGACCAAGAATTTTTACTTAAAGTGCGGTTTTGCTTCTCTTAGAATTCAAACAAAAAAAATTAGAAAGTGTGGCACCTAAATGTTAGAGTGGCTGTTAAAAAGGAGCAAAGTATCACTTGTATGAGTTTCCAGTTCTTTGGTACCACACTTACATGCATGACTAGTCAGAACTTTTGTTGAATTTTGCTGGATAGTAATAACAGACCAACTTTGAAGACTAATGTGCAATTAGAGACTTTTCCCCCTCAGTGTTCTTGCCAACATGGGAAATTCTAGTGCTCGTGCTGTCCTGTATCAAGGCATTGCACTGAATTTGCTACTTTTCCAGTGTGTTTTTATGGTGCCCACAGAAGGTACAGGGTGAGCAGGAGAGCGTGGACAGGAATATTTACACATACACTAAACACTCCCAAGGATATCAGTGATATATTGCTCTTTCTGTGAAGAGTTAATGTGATATTATTGTTATATTTGCACATTAGTACTTTTATCAACCATTGCTGCCTGTCTCTCAGTGGATATAAACCACAATGTGTTTGAAGAGGTGAAACATTTGTGTTGATCTCTAACCCTTCAGCACCACTGATTGTTTATTCAGTAACCAAACCAGCTGTAAACCACATCACTGCTGATGTGGGAGGCTGATTTCCATGCAGTTGTTAGTATAAAATGCTCACTGGTGGTAGTTATGCCCAGAGAGTGAGACAACAGCAGAACAAGCTGATAATATGGCATATATCAAGGAAATTTTTTACACTCACATGCACAGAACTATGTCACCAAACTTGTTTTCATATTTGAGATGGACAGATACCCTGGACATTCATCTGGCCAGAAACACTCTGTGTTCTGCTGTCACTCTTCCTGGGGCCAAGGAACTGGCACTGTTGCTTGTAATGCTGCTTGCTCTCTGGGAGTGCTGGGCTCTGCACTGTGGCTTTAGACTCTCCTGCCTGAGCTGGCACCCAAAAATACATCAATGTGTGTCTAGGCAAAGCCCATTCTGCTTGTGCTGACGCAGGATGTTGAGCACTGTGGCACCAAGAGCAAGCTGAGATTATCAGATCCTTACTGAACTGGGCAGGTCTAATCTGTGTCGTAGCACAGGCAGCATAAACACTCGTTTGATTATGAATTCTTATTTAGAGATGCTCAAAGTTATGTGAAAAATTCTTTCTTTACAACAAAAAACCCACCCTGAGTGAGAGACTGGTGCCACCCAAGCCAGTGCTTACATTGGCCCAGTCCCTTCACAATACCTGTTTTTTGTCCATGCTCTGTGTTTGCTGAGAGACTGAAGACATCCTCTTACTGCAGTGGGAAATGAACACAGAAATATGGGCTTTTTTTTTCTTTCCTTTTTTGAGGCTTCAAGGAATTGAATGCCTTATCCAAACAGAGGTTCCAAATCCCTGTTAGTGATATTCCAGTCTTGGCACTTCTCTGCTTGTCAGTGGTGAAATGAGTACGTGTGCACTGTGTGATCACACTCTGGGCTACGTAGGGTTTAGTGCGTGTTTGTCATTCCTTTAACCTAAGGATAGAAACAGGTTTGTCCCCGAGCTTGGTAGCTAGATTTTTCTGAGTTGTTAAACTCTTCATTTCTTCAGCCAAGTATTCTCTTTATGTTTATATGTGTGTATGAGTACTAATATATCTGTCTCGCTGCCTCTTCTCCACTTAATGGTATTTTCTCAAGTGAGTGCTGTAGAAAGCCCTTGGGATGTAATGGGGCGCTCACAAGGGGAGGAGGTGACCACTTCCCTCATCCTTTGCCTTATCTTCACTTCTGAATTATCCCCTATTGAAGACCGTATTCAAACTTCAACTATTGAGTTGACATCTACATAAGATAAAAAGAATATGTTTTTCGAGCTATTATCGTCAAAAAGGGGTTTTAAGATCCAGGACAAAAGAGTGGATGTTAAACATCCCTCTCTTGTAGAGAACTCTTTCAGTAGCTGATAAGGCGATCTGCTCAGGATAAACGAAGATAAGATGTCCACACTGTGTCAGCAGCCTCCTGGACTGGTCGGAGATGCGGTTTTACACGCTAATTGGGTTTGCAGCACTTGGCGATGCTGCTCCTCACAGGGCTGCAGCAGCGGCCTTACCACTCACGTGGGGGTGCCTGCGTTTGACTCGGCAGCATTCGAGTTATTGAACACGGACCAAATATCCGATGTTGTTGATCCCGGGTTTGGGGGAATGCGAAGGGTGCGCTTAACCCCAGCTGCTGCTCGCGGTTAGATCAGGGAGCTCCAAATGACACCAGCTGGCCTTGGTGTTGATGTCCCCATTGCACCAGAATCCCGTGAGGGTTCGTGGCCAAAAACTGGACCTCTCTCAGAAGGAGGGGGGGGGTGTTACACCAAGCCCTCCCGGGGGCCGCGGGGGCTCCCCCTGCCTTGGCCGCCAGAGGGGGCCGCTCGCCCGGGCGGGCCGCGCTCCGCGGGGAGGGGCGGCCCGGGGCATCCCCCCGGGGAGGGGCGGCCCGGGGCATCCCCCCGGGACACCTCGGGGAAGGACGGCAAGGGGCATCCCCCCGGCACTCCTTGAACCCCTCTGTTCTCACCCCCAGAACCCCTCGGTGCCCCCGGTGCCGACCCCGCTCCGCCCCTCGGGGCTGCGCTGCCCGCGGCACCTCCAACACCCCGCTCCATCTCGCCGCTCACCGCGATGCGGACCCGAAACCCCGCCGTGCTGCGAGTGATGGGTTTGTCACCCCCCCACACGGCATTATGTCTGTGTTTCCCGCAGCTCCTCGCTCTGACTTTGCCCTCAGAGCCTCTGCGGTCCCCCCGCGGCACCAGCGCACCCCGAGCTGCGCCCTCCGCGTGCCCAAGGGCGGGGGTTTGGGTGCCTGGAGATAAGAAAGCTTTCCAAGGAAGCCAGAATCAAAGCAGACGTTTCAAGGTCCCTCCTGCCCCGTCTATAAATCTTTTTGGCACCGTCTTAATGGTGTTTTGTGTCGGTAATCTCCGAGTTCCCAGATACCCGGTTTTCACGGTGTGTAATAAAGCCCTTGGTGCTGAGCGAAGAGCTTCTTCTTTTAGAACGCAGAATGCTGTACCCATTGAGAAACAAAATTTGCACTGCTCCGTGCTGCCATTTATTTAATGCCATATGGAAGGAAGAAATTTGACCTTTCTAATTGTTGCATGGTCTCCTTGAAGCAACTCAAGTCACTGTGTGAACACACAAAATTTCTTTTCCTCTGTTTTCTAGCAGAAAACTGCAAGTGAAAGCAGCTGATTATATTAAATCCAATTACAACTTAATAGCTTTATGGAGTTTTCTTTGCATTTCTTAAAAAATTCCACATGCAGGGCACATACTGAGAGGAGATGATGGCAGTGTAACACCTGTGTCCTTTGTATAACTATTCTTGTTATCAAACTTAAAGCCAATCTGTTAAATATATATATTTTTTCTGCATGTTACTGATAAGGGTACATCACTGTATTATTAATTCCTAACTAAAGTGGGGGGGAAATGACCACAATTAATTTTATTTTTTAAAATATAAAATAACTATTATTCATCAAAAAACTGTAGTGCTGAAACTAAGCATCCTGCTGAGATAAAATAGTGAGTGTATTTCTTATGGTGAGGGAGAAGAGAATATATTAGCTCTCAGCTTGCTCTGTTTCTGTAACCACTGCTGCTGTCCTGCCTGGAAACATCAGGTTCTCTGCTACACAGAGCTTTTGTGACCCACTGCTGATTGTATATTGATGAGCATAAACGTATTTTATAATCTGGACAGCTTGCTATTATATCCAGTATTACTGTGTAAACAAACAGGTGGTGGCCAGAGAAAGGTGGAATTTTTAATTTTTTTTTTTTTTTTGAAGTTGTAACCAGAGCTAAAGAGCTTTTAGCTTTTGGACAGATATTGTGGTCCAAAATCTGGAAAGTTCATCTGAGGTTTTTAAGAGGTTTTCACAGCACTTTTAAGAGGAGAATGTTCAAAATTTCTCTGGCTCTGGGAAGCATCTGTAACTGGGCATCTGAAGCACAAACACACACCCTGGCCTGTTTCAGAATTAGAACATGACTGTTCTTTCCAGTTTAGCTGTGATGCGTCTGCTCAGCACACTTAAATTGCTGCCTCGTTATGTGACAATTAATAGTTTTGTTGATGTTTATATCCATATGTTAATATTTTCCTCAATATTGTCAACCCCATATGCATATTGATGAAATGAATTTTCCTCCCAGTTAGCATTTCTAATGTAGCATAAACGTAGCTGGTTGTTTAAGTTTAGGCACATTCTTCTTACATCACTACAGTTCCTGGTTTCACCAAAGGCTCTATCAGTAAAAATGTGATTGGAAGCTGCCTCCAAAAATGCGAGTTACATAACAGGTAGAAATCCTCTCTGGCTATAAAATATTTATTCAGCATTATGTAAGAAAATGGAAAAGCTTGGAGGTGGAGAAAGAAAGGGGAAAAAAATCTAATATAAGATTTGAGTGGGAAACCGAAGCAGATAAAATCTGAGAAAGTGAGTCTGGTGATGGTGGAAAGAGTCTATTTAAGGTTTCCTTCATGACTTCATCATTAATTCCCAACATTTTCAGGCTGAGGAGAGAAAACAAGTGTACAGGATCTGAGCTTTCTGGTGCACGGCTCTCACGTATTCTCAGACTTCAGGTACAGTAAGAAATGCCTTTTATTTCCTCCATAAAGCTTTTGTCACGTCATGTGAAGATCCAGTGAGACTTTTTTTCTGGGGAAGCGTGACTGAAAGCTCCCTGCCCTCCATGTCACCATCCACCCAGCTGGCCTCGAGCCTGCTGGAGGCACAGAGGGATGTTTGAGTACCTGTAGAGATCCTTCTCCCATCGGGCAATTAACACTCCCCAAAAAGCACCATGTATGCTGTAAAGTAGATATCTTTAAATCTGGGGTTAAGGAAAGAAAGTTCTTCAGCCTGTGACTGAAGCCACACTGCTGTCTGCTTCCTGTGGCCGGGCCAAGGCTTTCCTGCTGGCTGTTTTCTGGATGTCTTGGAGTAGGAAGCAGCTCCTGAGTTTGCTTTCTCTCGAGACAGAAGATTTGTACATAGTTCTGTCTTTCAGTGAATGTGCCCTGGTTTTCTTTGTGTTGTGCAGGCAGCTGAAGAATATTGGCTTTGGTATTTACAAAGCAGACATTGAACTTTTTTGTTGTTGTTTTGGTTTGTTTGTTTGGTTGGTTTTTTGTTTGTTTTGTTTTAATTGAGAGAGTCATCCTATTTTTCTTCACTTGTAAAGCCTTGGTGTTTAATGGACTCTTCAATTTAAACCTATAGTGTAGCAGGAGGAAAAGCCTTCAGTGGCTTTAGCAGTATTTTTCCTTAATAGTTGTGTTTGCTCCTGCAAGAATTACAGTGGAAAGCACGGGTAAAATATGTCCTACCTGTTAGCTTTGGACATGATTGGTTTTAAATATTTGTCAAGAAAAGTAGGGGTGAACTCAACTGGATTGTATTCCTTGGTTTGAGTTGCTGCATGAGCAAAAGACTCTCACTGGGGAAGAGCTTTGATTCTCTTCTCTTGCTGTCGAAGCACATGATGATGAAAATGAAATGAACTTGTCAGAAGCGAAGTTTGGTGCAGAATAACTCCTGTGAGCATGACATCTTCATTGGAACATGTTTCTGACAATGCACAGAGAATTTGTCATGCAAATGAGGTTCTCATTAGGAAGTAATATTTTTAGAATACTTAAAGAAAAAATAAGCATGTTTTCCTAGAGGCTTTCTATGCTTACATAGAACAACTCTTTAAAAAGGGAGATCAGACTGGACATGGATGTATTAATGTGATGCAAATGTTTTCCTAGATCATTTCATTAGGAGATCTAAATTTGGAGTTCCTACATGATCCACCTTTCACAAAATGTTATGCTTTAAAGGCCTAGGCTTTAATGTCTAAAATTCAACCTACCTCTGCAAGATAGCAAGGGGCTGTTGCTTTTCTGCAGTGCACCACTGGGTATCTTTCCTGATCATTTCAGACAAGAAGAAATAGGTCTGTTTTCTTGCTTTTGAGCAGGGTGAAATGCAGGTACTCTGGCTGCTGAGAGCCAGCTTCCCTCAAAGGCTTGACTAATTTGAGTGGGGCTTTGCATTCACCTTAATGGTGTTTCTGTTTGTCTTGTTTTGTAATGTAGGTACTTTTTTGGGTAATTTCTACTCAATTCCAGAAGTTAAGGAAGTTTTCTGTGTGTCAGCAGGAGGAGATTTGACTTTGCTGATGATATAAAATCCGTGGTCTCAGTGCAGTCCCCTGTGATGTGAGCAGCAGTGAGCAGGAGGTGATAAGAGGTTTTACTCATTGAACTCTCCTACCCCACTGCAAGAACCAGAGAAATCCTTGGCTTTGTGAGGCACTCAAGCAGTGTGAAGGACAGAAATGATTAAGGTATATGGGAAAAGTGGTGATAGAAATCAGGAATTCAGGGCACTGGATGGTAAGAGTGACAAAGAGCAAATTAATTAGTGCTCACATCACAACATTTGCTGCTCTGGCTCCCTTGTTGGTAAGACCAAATAGTTATTATTAAGGAGAAGCAGTTTGTGTGGACTTATAAAGCTGTAAAGAGGAGCAACTGATTCCCATGAATGTTTAGGGTTGGTGTCAGTCTCCTGTGGAACTGATAAAGTCTCAGGAACTGAGATGGTTGCTGGTTTCTGTCACCCTGGACGCTGATGTAACGAAGTGTGTGAGCCCTTCTGCTCTGTGTGCTTAGAAAATGGATAATTGATTAATATGGACACTTCTCCTCAACTGAAGTAATCAGAACTCTTGTCAGGTGGGTTTGGGTTCTAATGTTCACCTGGAAAGCTTTAGAGGGAAAACCTGGGAAGTGCTGTTCCTGGCCAGAATGCCAGGTGAGCATGTATTGCACCAATTCCACTGTTGATCCATACCTGTGTTGAAAAGCACTACTTTTATTCCAGTATAGATTCTGAAATTATTGGATTGGCAAGTCGTTGGTTTTTATTGTAGTCATCTAAAAAAAGCCAACTGTGAAACTTCTAGCTTGAATAATGTAGTAGTTTCTTCATACTCTTATATTCAGTTTTGTGAGGTTTTCTGTTTGCTTTAAAAAGATGAGGTTTGGGTTTGAGTGTGTGCTTTCACCAAGAAAAGCAGCACTTCTTGCAGCTACTTGGATGGCAAGGAAACAAATGCAGTTACTGTTCAAGAGCGTGACATTCACTTAGAAATATGCTGTGGAGTCTGTGGTCCTTTTATAAGCTGCACTCCCTTCTGGTTTGAGGAGGACTGATGTCAAAGGTGGATATTGCACTTCAGTGGACCCCTGCATGCAGGGAAGGAAGCAACAACTAGACTGGGGAATCTGGTGACCCAATAGAAATGAGCAGAGAACTGCATGAAATAGGCTCTGCTCTGTACACACAGTAATTTTCGCCTAGTGTGGTTTTGAATTTGTTCAGGGAAATGGAGCTTGTCTGTGTGCTTTAAATAACCACTTTTTTTTTTAAGGAAATCCATCATTAAATCGCCCCTCAACTAAAAGAAAAACCAACCAAGCAAACAAAAAAAAATCAAAATGAAGTCAATCCCCTCAACCCCAAATAACAACCACCCCCTCCCAAAAACAAACAAACAAACCCAAACCAACTGCCTAAGCAAACAAAAAAAACCCAGTGAAAAATCCCAGTGCCACGCCCCATGAATCTGACTAACTCCAGGCACAATATAGTAATAGGAATTTCAATTGGTGGCGAAGAGAAATGGAAAATTTATCATCATGTTAACTCATTTCCTGTGGAGGAAAATACTGGATAGCACTTTTTACAGGGCCAATTTAGTGTTCTTGAATTAAATATGCACATAACATATTTATATTTGAGAATCCACAGGTAAATGGCATATGTATGACCTGAGTAGCAATGCACACTCAGTCAAATGAAGGCATGATACAAAGCTGTATTCTTGATGCAGGCAGGGAAAACGGAACAGAAAAGGGATATAAGGGTAGATAGAAACCTTAATATGGGTAGATAGAAAGGGTATATAAATAAAAAAAGGGTTTACCTATAAGGGTAGGTAGAAACCAAAGGAAATAAGAGGTTCAGGCAGGTATTTGTGTGTGTCCATGAGAAAGCACAGCTCAGTGTGGTGCTCCAGGACCACGTGTCAGCTGAGTGCTGCTGTAGATTCTCACGCTGGTTAATGAATGTACTTTACTAGAAACGTTATTGCCTTTTGAGGGGGCCAAGCCCGTGTCTTTGCGAATGTGATGGAAGAGATACAGAGCAGTTGGGACCGTAGGTGCTGCATTCCAGGCTGCATTCCAGCTGGCAGGCACCTGACACCACCATTTAACTTACCTGCAGTGTTGACAAAGGTAATTGCAGCATTTCTGAAGGGAAAAAAACCCCATTCCTATGGTGGTGAGCTCAAAGGGGATTCCTTCCTGAGCCACCTCAGTGCAGGTGGGCACCTGTTCTGTGTGACACAGGGCTTGTCCCCTGTAGCCTGGTCTTGTCACCCGTGGTCTGCTCTGGTCCTGCAGGCAGCAGCAAGAACAGAGTGGCCTATTGAAGGTGCTGCAGAGAACATAGTGATTCTGCTTTACAGAATCACAAAGGTTTCCTTATTCCCTTTGCTTGTGCTCTAGGACATGAGGGGCTGCTCGAGCATGTGCTGATGCCACCTCTGTTATTTTGAATGAATATCTGATGTTCAGGGCTCTGGTCATGGTCTGCCAGACTGTGCAAGGGCAGCAGAAAGCTGCCCTCAGAAATGGGGAGCCTTGGAAGCCTTGGAGAACGTGCCACGATGTGGATTTACTGTTAAGATTCAGCTTCTGTGATTGATTTTTCTGAAAGGATGAAACCAAAAGGATTTATTTATCAAAGGAAAATTAAGAATGAATAGGATCCTTCAGTAAGGTGCTGTTCCTTTGAGAGTAATCAAATGCTCTGAGATGTAGAATGGCTCAAGTCTGGTAGCATTTCTAAAGACTGTCAGAAGTCACAAGGTGTCTGTCCAGCCAGCAATGTATTAATAACAAAGATCTCCTCCCTCCAGTTGTGGTGCTGTGGGGGACAGAGCTGCCTCACTGACATGAGTGCAGCAGCAGGTGAGTGACTGGGCTTGGAAGAACATGAAGTGAACTGAGACAGAATCATTTCTTCAAGGTCAGTGGCCATCCTGGGGTTCAGGCTTGGTTCCGTGGTGCTTTGTTTGTGCTGTTGTACTTTGCTGATGCAGTGCTCAGAATAAACAGCTTTTCAAACTGGGAAGCAGAAGTGACAGAAAATGAATTTTGTTATGCAAGCACCTGACAGCAAGAAGCGTACAAGAAACACATCCTCTTGCCATCCAGGGGTGTTTTAGAGATAAGAAGTGCTGCTAATACAACTAATTCAATAGCATGGGCAGCAGACTTCTATATACGGGCTATTTAATAAAATTTTAGTGATTGCTTTTATTAATTAATTTAATACAGTAATTTTATAACTTTTTTCTTGTAAAATAAAATCATTCAGATAATATCTTAATCATGCAGTAATTAACCATGATCACAGACTTGGGTCTGTAAACACTCCAGATGCAGGTACTCTTAGTAAGCAGTAAGTTACCACAATAATTTGTCCTGGTTACTCCAGCATTTACATTTGCCTTCGTGCTCACTGCTTAATGAGTGTCAAAAAGTACAAATCATTTTGAGCAAGGACGCTCAGGTGTATTTGATGAGAATTTAAACTTTCCCATAGCTGCTCATTCTTTGAATTCCCATACCAAAACTAATCTGGGAAGCTGTATTTTTTTTTATGTTTCAAGACAGATTTCCCATGACCCTGACTATAAATAAAACAAGATTATTATTTCTGCAGGCTGATTCTTTGAGTAGTCTGAGTAGTTGTTGTGGATGCTTTCTTAAAATTAAAGCAAACCAAAAAGAAAGATTAATTCAACCATTTTTTTCCCCTGTTTTCACGCATTCATTGTCTTTCTGTGAACTGAATCTTAGCCCTCCAACTGAGGCTGTGCTGACGCAGCAAAACATTTGGTTTTGATTGTTTGCTCTTTGGAAAAATTGATGGTAAACAAGAGGAAGGGTAAGACTTACAAAGTCAGAAACAAAGATGTATGCAAGTATTTAACATTCAAGATCCGAGGTTGGCTGCATGCTGTATATAAGTTTGCAATTCCTGTTTCTCAGCAAAAAAGCTGAACTGTAGCCCATGTGTTCGTGGCTGGACACTCTGCTAAGTTGGCCAGTTAAATTTGGACAAGGTTAAATGCAGGTAAAATACAGTCTTGAAGAGATATGCTTTGTGTCATTTCTCTATGATGCATTTTCAGGGAAAAGGTTAGATTCTTATTTCCAGCAAGATACTGGGGGGAAAAAAAGAAAGAAGGAGCTTCCTGGACTTGCTCAGAAATGATTTAGACTTATGGTGTTAATCTGTAGATATAAACCTACAAGATAGATCTGTGTGGGATGTCTTTCTGTCCCTGCTGGCTGTCGGGAGGAGGAAAAAGATCTTGTGCTCTGAATTTACTGACTCCTTAATGGAAAAAAGTAATACAGTATGATTAGAATATTGTACAGAATCATAAGTAATACGAATTCTTTAATGGGAATTTTAAATTGGAGAATACTAACTGCAGCAATATTTCTGATGCTGCAATCCCCTTGAGCAAACGACTTGGCTCTATTTTTTTATTGCTTTTTTTTTTATTGTTTATTTGCTTATGGCTTAATTTGTTTTAGTGTTCAAAAGTAAATAAGGCAACCAAGTGGCGGAATTTGATGACATTTTGCAGAAACTGGTGGCCCTGCTTGAAACCTGTTCTAGGTGACCCTGCCTTGTCAGGGGGGTAGGACTAGATGATCTCCAGAGGTGCCTTCCAACCCTGACTATTCTGTGATTTTATGGAAGCTTTGAGCTGGAGATGTATTAAAGGGAAAAGTTTTCAATCGTCTAAGTAACATTCATTGTTGTGGATTAAGGTAAACAAGACAAGATTCAGGACCTTGCAAATACTTCTGTGCAGAGTTTGGGCAAATGGAAGGACTGGAGTTTGTGTGCCCAGACTCTCTGTTCCTTCTTGGCAGCAGCGAGATGGTGCAGGAGGATGAGGAAGCAGCTGTGTGGTTGGGATCTTCTTATTTACAGCAGTAAACCCTGGGCATGGGAAACCAGTCAGCCCAGAGCAAAGAGTTCCAGTGCTTGTTTAGCCTGCATGAACACCAGAACCAGCAAAGCAGCTGCCTTGTTCCACCCCACTGTGTTGATACCCAAGGATCTATGAGGGGAAAGAGCCGAAGGATTCTTTCCTCTCCCTCAGCTCCCTGTGGTGTGGCAAGTGGGATGCAGCTGGAGCAGCCAGTGGTGCCAGCTGTGTTCCTTGCAGCAGGCTGTGATGCAGGAGAGCTGCTGCAGACACGGTGGCTTTATTTAGCCTGTTCCTGGGGCTGCAGGAGCTGCCAGGAGTGGCTGGGAGGCAGGTGGGGCACAGCAGTGTTTGTGTCTCAGAGTTGGGTAAGAAGAGTTTTGAGAACCACAGGTTGTCTGCAGAGCACAGTTTGGTCATCCTTGTCATGCCCTAATGAGCTGTTTGGGGTTTATGTTTGCAGGAAAAGCATTTTTCTCGTTGATTTCCCAGCCTGTCACCTGCTCTGGTTGTGTTTGATCTCACTGATTGCTTTCAACTTGCATGTTTTGTCGGACATTCTGTGGCAGGTGTATTGTTGGCCAGACCTCTGGGGTAAGAACAGGTGGGAAAAGGGCACTCCTGTCTTGGGCTTTGCCATTGCTTCTGAACTCCTCCTGTTAAAATTAGGGAGGTAATGCTTGTCAAATGTGTTCCTCTCCATAGATTGTGTGTTGAAATATTTTCAGTGCCACTTTTCAAGGTATAACTGTTACTATCTGCTTCATTGAGCTGGTTTTGCCCACCCCCAAATGAGTCCAGTAGTATTTCAAAAGGCTTTTTTTTCCAGTTACAGTCTTGTGTTTGGACTTAAACTAGAACTACCCTGCTAATAAAAACGATGTGACGTGTTTTGAACACGTTCGGTTATAAGGACCAAGGCAATTACTCCATCTCCAGAGCCTTAATCTATAGCAAATGCTGTTTTCTTTGTGCCACTGACATTGTGAGGCTTGGAGGGGAAGCCCAGAGATCTGTTGGCACAGAGACATTATGATTCCTGAGTGTAGGTAAGGCATAAAAAGAAAGAATTTAGAAGTTTCTATGTAATTACATTTCTATAATTTAGATAAATTTCTGTTATTTAATTTATATTTTTCTGCTGCCCATTTGAATAAGATTTTCCTGTGTTTGATTGTAGATGTTGGTGTTTCAAGGTCAGGAAGTTTGAGGTGCTCCAGCCTTATAGGCTCTAGAGGAATATAATTCACAGCAAAACTGTACTTGAGTGCAGATGCAAACACACAATAAAATAATCCTCAGGATCTGCACACTTAATTTAGAATGCATAATATTTCCCAAGGAGCATTTGACTGTTTTGCTGAAATGGTAGAGCATATTGTTTATGTCTTTTAATTTTTTAACAGCACTTATAGATTTATTTTTTAATCATTATTTTGCTTTGTTTTTCTGAGGTTTGGTGGAGTTTCAGTTTTACAGTTGTCATGTTGTTTTTTAATTCCTTATCAGATCATGTTGAGATTGACATCTCACTAGGCTTGTTTTTGATTCACCTAGTAATTGTTTATTAGTGTTTTCTGGGATACTTATTTGCAACAGAGAAAACAAATAACTACTTAATGGAAATAGTGTTTTGTGTTTGTCATGTCACCTCTTTTTCCATCATGTTTATGGTTTTGTTTTCTTCTTCTGTTCATTTGATTAGCTTTTCTCCAAAAGCAAATACTTCGAAGTTTAATTCTAAACCACAATTTTCTCATAAAAATACATATCTTGTTAAATATTAGTATATAAGATTTATGCAAACACTATAACCAGTGTTGTATAGCAAATTTTCTGATTTATTTTTTTTCTTAAGAGCTTTTCCCTTTAATAAAAAATTAATGTATTTTCTCACTTTATTTGTCTGATTTGCCGTGTTCATTTTAATGTATTACAAATATGTTCATTTGGAAAAGCTAGTAGTTATTAAAATATTGTAACAGAAGCTGATTTTGGCAGTTAAGTTGCTTTTTTTTTAGCCATTTGTTTGCTAACATAGTTCGTTTTCCTTTGCCTTGGGCTAGAGAATTAATTTTGTTATGCCGGGGTGAGGAGTCATTTGCTTAGGCTGTTGTTCTATCAAAACAGGTTATGAAGCAATGAAAGATAGTGAATTTGGGGAGGAAAATAAAAAACTGAGCTGCGTCTCGGAGGGTTTTGTACAGCTCTGTAATGTATAGCATCTGTAACATGGTATTAAACACTGGGAGTCTGAGATGAGTCCGTGGCTTTAATGGAAGAAAAGAGCCCATGCTTTGGGGAAGGGAATGAGGGAGTTGTGGTCTCGTGGGATCATTCAATAGTGTTGACTGGGGATAATAAAATGCCTTTCTCTGAAAGGCACAGGTTTTTATAGGCAAAACATTGAGATGTGTGATGGTTTTGGGCTTTTATGTTGCTGTTCAAGTGCCTGTGTTGTAACACTGTGTTCTGCTTTTCATCACAGGAACACACCCCGGCCTGGGTTGGAAGGGACCTCAAAGATCACCCAATTCCACCCCTGCCATGGGCAGGGACACCTTCCACTAGCCCAGGTTGCTCCAAGCCCCGTCCAACCTGGCCTTGGACACTTCCAGGGGTGGAGCAGCCACAGCTGCTCTGGGCAACCTGTGCCAGGGCCTCCCCACCCTCACAGGGAAGAATTTCTTCCCAATATCCCATCTAACCCAGCACTCTGTCCATTTGAAGCCATTCTTCTTGTCCTGTCACTCCAGCCCCTTGTCCAAAGTCCGTCTCCATCCCCTTTAGGCCCTGGAAGGGGCTCTAAGGTTTCCCTGGAGCTTTCCCTTCTCCAGTCTGAACAGCCCCAGCTCTCCCAGCCTGTCAACATCAATCGTGAAGTCCTTTATTTAATTTTTAGTGCCAAGAGTGACTGATAGAAACCAATTTCTTTCAGCAAAGCCTGTCCTTGTAGACAAATTGTACTTCTGATGTTTCTGCAGCAGCAACTAACCCCAATACTGTGCATACAATAGTTTTTTTGCTATATTGCAGTAGGTGTGATTTTGTTTGTTTGTTTGTTTGTTGCTGTTGTGGTTGTAAGTCACAAACGTAGATTTACATCTGTTCGTGGTTCTTTTGTAATACCCAATTTTGTAATACCCTCTTATTGAGGCTCTGGATTTTATCCACCATTTTCTGAATGAGCCTTTTATCCAAATGATTTCGTTATGCTTTTTTCTTTTTCCATTTAATCTCGGTGTTTAAAAATAGATAATTTTCAGACATCATTAAAGCTTCTGACTCCATGAAATTTTAACAGATGTGACACTTGAGAGGCTCTGTAGTGGACAGAGATCATCTATCAGGCAATGTTTTTTAAGACCTGCATTATTATTCAATAATTAAAAATTCACAGGGTTGAAAAGATACCTTTGTAAATATTTTATTCTTTCTTTTTTTGTTGTTGTTGTGTCTTTTTCCCCCCCACAAGTTTTAAGGTGGTAATACTTCTTATATAAAACCACTACCAAACATGGGATGACTTGCTGTGGATGGTTCTTGTGCCAAGGTAGGAAGTGGGAGACAAGAGATTTAAGGGAAGGGCTCAACATATTGAATTGTTTCACAGACTGCACAAGGTCATATTTTTTTGAGAATGAGCAAAGAAGAAAACACTTATAGTAATGTGCATATTTTTCTTGTATTTGTTGAGATACTGGGAAAGCTTTGACCTTGAGTGGAGTTAGGAACTGCTGGAAGAAAATGCATAACATCAGCATAAAATAATTGATCAAAATGCTATAAACTCTTTGGAGATACAATTGGCTGAAGTTCTGTGCATTGTTTGCTTAATTTACACTTCTTTATTACTTCTGTTTCTATCACAGAATACTGAATATTCTTTGGGTTTTTACATCTGAATAAAAATCTTCATCTCTTCCTTATGTTCCACGGCAAAGTTTTTAGCCTTTTGTGTGCACTGTTAAAAAGCTGTTTTAACATAGGTGCTTTGGGAGGGTAAAGCTGCTGCCTGTACTTTTCTGTTCAGTGACTGTTTAGCCATAGTGTTGTCAATGGGAAGAAAATACCCCAGTTAGCTATGGTTGGAATACCTAGAATTCCTAATCACAAGCCAGTGAATTTCCAGCTGGATTACACTTGGTTTGTTCTGTCACTGGAGAAGTTGGATCACCTTTCTTATTTGTAGTTTTGCTAGTTCTGGCTTTAGCATCCTTGGTGCTTTGTTGATTTCTGTGCTGGGATAAGTCTGTTTAGGATGGTGGAAACAAACAAATTGCAAACTGAATTCTCCTCTGTGCTTGGGAGACTAAACAGTAAAACTTGTTGAAAAAATTCTTTTGGCCGTCACTGAGAAATACAATGAAATAAATCCCTTTTACTCCTGCATCCGAATATAACACTGTATGCTACTGAATATAACACCGTATACAAATGTAAGACTTGCAGTATGTATATCTATTTAAATTAGATATACAAATTAGATATTGGGAAGAAATTCTTTCCAGTGAGGGTGGGGAGGCCCTGGCACAGGTTGCCCAGAGAAGCTGTGGCTGCCCCATCCCTGGAAGTGTCCAAGGCCAGGTTGGATGGGGCTTGGAGCAACCTGGGCTAGTGGAAGGTGTCCCTGCCCATGGCAGGGGGTGGAATGAGATGATCTTTAGGGTCCCTTCCAACCCAAGCCATTCCATGATTCTGTGATCTGTATTGACATAAATCGGCAAAGAACATTTGTCTACAGAATTCAAATCTTCCTTTGATTTGAAAAGATTATTTCAATATTTTGTTTCATCTAGGTGGTAGCTAATTTTAGGGAAAAATTAAAACTAGCTGGACCACATATTTGGGATCTGGGGTAAAAAGCTGCTGTTTTTTGATGTGTTTGTGTGGGGTTTTTTTCCTTTGTTTTTGCTGTTTGACAAGCTCTTTCCTTCTGCTTACAGCCTTCTAGTCCCCTTTTGCCTTCTGCTGTTGTCTTACTACTATTCAAGAGTCCTTCTTCCCAGGTGGTGATCTTCAAGTTACAGTTTGGTTTGGTTTTGACCAGCTCACAGTAATCACTACTGAAGTGCAGAGCTCAAAATCTTTTACTTTCTGACCTCATGTCTTAGAATATGACTGAGTCATCTGTTTTTACTATTTCATTTAGAAAACCCCCCATTTCTTCAACATCTCCTGTAGAAAGGAACATATGTATAGAAAATTCCTGAAAGTGTATGTGAAGTATGACAAGGCAATGGTTTAAAATCTCTCTTCATAATTTAATTTGTGAAAACACTGAGAATAGAAAAGACTTCTTATGAATGGAAAAGACTGAAGAGGAGTGGACGTGTACGTTGGATCAATAGCTGTGCCGTCTCCTCCCTTGTCAAAATCTACTTATTCCTTTTATAAAGCACAGTGTAAGTTAAAAAATGAATGTGGGTGAACAACGCTCTGTCAAATGTGTATAACAAATGGTATTTTCAGCAGTGTATGAGAGTCAGGACTAGTGAGACAGAGTCAGGACAGAGTTTATAGTCAGGGAACTAGACTCAAAAATTATAGTAAAATTTTAAGAATGATCTTTTAGGTTATTTTTCTCCTGTTCCCTTAGAAAAAAAAAACAAATCAGCTCTTGCAGCAGTGGAGCAGCAGATGAGAGAATTGATGTGGCATTTTGCCAGAGAAGAGAGCTTGTTGTATTGACAGTATATATATTTCAGCTGAATGATTGATTGAAGCAGCTTTCTTCCTGGAAATGTCACATTTTAGAAGTAGTACATTTTTGGGATGGTAACTGATACTTAAGATAATTGTGCTACATCAATGCTTCTTTCTTTTTTATTCCTAAATGTCACGGATAAATACTTGAGGGAGACCTTAAGCCAGACCTCTTTGGTTAGAGGAAGCTTTAGCTGGATCCTGTGTTTCACTGAACGTGTCAGTGTCATTTGAACTCATCTCTCTGGTCTGTGTGAACTGTGAAAACTGTAGGTGAACCTGAGGAGCTTTGTTACGTCGTGAATCCTGTTTTTAGTTTGGAAAGCAGCATTGGAGTTTTAGAGCAGGTGTCAGAGAAGCTGCAAATGGCTGGTTAGTGAAGCTTTGTCTTCCATGAGTATCCACTTCCAAGTGGAACCACTCAGGCTCTGATTTCCTTCTTTCCCTCTACACTTGGTGGTCCAAGTGGCACCTCCCTGTCAACTGCCCAGTTCTGAAAATGAGCATTTACTGTGTTCATGTTTTTTTACAATGTACTTGCTTTGTTTGCTGGAAGATTCCAAGTGGCAAGAGATTGTCTGAATCTCGATCTTCAAGATCTCTTTTTCCTTGGATCAGAATGATGCAAACCCAGGGGCTTGTTTTTCCCTGGCAGTTTGGAGCTGTGGAGATCGGATCTCTGATATTCTGGGCTTTCTCCTCAGATGGAATAGCAAGGCTCTATTTCAGGGGTACTGCGGGGAACGTGTGATCCTCAGAAAGCTCTTCTTGAGGAAGGAGGAAAATTATTTTAGAAAGTTGATGAGGCAAACTGGTAGAAATTAAGTTGGCACATGCCATATAAAGAAAAGCTGGTCAATCAAGAGAGAAAATATGTTAAAAATTAGAAAATAGTTTTGTTTGTTTAGATGTAATGTCTGTTGTCAAATACTAAATTTTTTTTAATCTTGCATCCTTGAGTGAATGAGTGGCAGAAGAATGCAAAATACAATTGACATGTTTATTATGTTCTTATGAATTTTGGCCTGGTATTTTCTTCCCTGTGTGTCCCTCAAAGACTTCTAATAAATTTAATGGTACCAGTTGTAGTGGTTTTAAAATTGAGAGGGGTTTTTTACTGCTTTTGTTGAATCCACCTCAGCCAGAAAAGCTAATGCCTGCTGTTTTATGGGATTGTTTTTTTAAACTGTACATGCTGGCAGAATAAATATTCAGGAGACAATCTAATTTTGTGTGTATGTGTATATATATATATATATGTACACATAGGCAAGGCTTTGTTTTTTTTTTCCTTGTTGATTTCTTCTTGGTAGAATAACTGGTTACTGTTGTGGGATGGGGATGTGCTGTGCAGTGAGAATTTCCTCTTCAACCTCTCTCCTGGTGAATGTAGAAAACGATGTTTGCTCTGACAATGCATTTGTGTGTCTGTGAAAGAGGTACTGAATTGTCCTCATTGTGCTGCTGTTCCTCTGAACCTCTTCATGTCTCAAACACTAAAAAAGGCATTGTGAGAGCCAAACACTTTTGTGCCAACGTAACAATATTTGAAGAAGATAATCAAAGCTGTTTGTTCTGCTTTACTGCTTTCACTTTGTCTGCAATTCAGGTCTTCATTATGAAGCAAGATGGTGTCTGAAACACTGTCTGTAAAAGAGGTTTAAAAAAAAGCCAAAAACCAAAATAGATTTGGGACTAAAACACCAAGGGAATTGATAAGGACTGGCTGGAATATTCTTGGCTGTGCAGTGTGTTCTGTGTGTGTTCACGACCTGTTGTGTGTCCTACAGACTGTGGCTGTTGGCTCTGGAAAAGAAACATCCCGAAACCTTGATCTGTGAATACGTCTTTACATAAAGACAAATATATTTAATAATTGGTTTTACTTGGACTTACACTTCATAGGGAAACCTAGAGATTTTTATATTCCTTATAATAGTGCTTTCATGTAAAAGTATGATGCCACTGCTTTGTCTCTAGGCCCAAAATTGTTATTTAAACAGTGCTATAATAACAGTTGGTGAAACCTTCAGAAGAGCAGAACCCCAAAAATTGTTTGTATGGCAAAAAGTAGAAGTGACAGTGAAGTACTAAGAGAGAGCCTTTGCTAACAGTAGAACTCCTTCTATCATGGTTTTTTTGATTTTCTTTTTGGTGGGTTTGGTGTTATTTCTGTTGTTGTTCCTTGAGCCTTTTGTTTATCTGTCAAAATAATAGGTCATATGAAAACTAAAAGTACCAATAAAAAATGGCCAGAGCATTTGCACGAGCAAGAAAGCAAATAAAGCATGCTTATAGGACAGGATTCTGAATCCTAAATTGAAAGTTGTCTTTATTTCTGATGGGCTAGGGAAAGGTGTATATATAGAGAGAGAAGTGGGCTGGTTTGTTGGTTTTTTTTCCAGCTTAAGATTCCAATTTTCCCAGAAAATTTAATACAGTATAAAAACCTGTAGCCACTGACACTTTGAATAAAATTGTATCGAAATAGATTTGGCTTTTTTTTTACTTCAGCTGAAAGAGATCTCTTCCTAGTGTGTGGAATCAGGAATTATTTTGTGGGGAGGAAAAACAACCACAACAAAAACCTCCAAACCCAACAACCTAATGCCCAACCATAACCTGCCTGTGGGACACGAAGCTTTGCAGTTCCTGATCCTGTGTTTGGAAGGAATAATGACGATGGGAATAGTATCAAAGCTCTGATTGATTATTGTTTTTTTGAAGTCAACTGCTTAATTAGATTGGAAATGAAAACGTCAGCATTAAAAGAAATATTTTCATGCAGGTGTCCTGCATGATTCAGTGTGTTACACACAGGAGCTGAAGTCATGCTTAGCAATAGTTGGTCTTATATAATTAAAAGCTTTGTTGGATTGTAGCCATGGTGTAGAACTGACCTTTTGCATGATACCAAAAATAGGAGTATTTTTGTATTTATTTGTATTTTGTAAATTTTTCTGCTGCCAATCTTCTAATGTTCATGTCTTTGGGGTTTTGTGGAAGATTTATAGTAGTTGCCTGACAGGCTGGACAAATAATTTATGCTGTCTTCGCAAATGCCAGTTATTATTTGTGCTGTTAACACCTTGTACGTTCATTTGAAATTCTAATCTCCAATTCTCTTGGAAAGGAAAGGTATCAATAACTGCAGCTGAAATTTGATTTTGATCACATCCAATGGGAAGTTTGAATGTTCACGTGTAAGTGGCTGAAGGCCACAAAACAATCTGGCTTTATAGACTGAGAGTATTGGACACTTAAAATAAAAAAATCCCCAAACCCAACATTTGAAAACTTTTAATAGTGATTTCTTTGATCCAAACTATAACATCCTTTTAGTAAAATAAAACTGGAGACTAAGGTTGGGGAGGGATTACTTTATTTGCTGCAAATGCTCCCTAAAATAGTCAAACTTTCTTCAGCATCAGGATGAGACGTGAGGCTGTGTAAAAGCACTGGAGATTCAAAGAGGGAGTTTGATGGTGCTGGAATATCTGATGGACTTTAACCAAAGGCCATATACAGTTATTCTCAAATGTGGTAATAAATTCCAGTATAGTAGTTTCTTTTCAATATTCAACAATTGTTTCAGTTTTCACAAAACTAAGTGTATTGTTTAAAGCATGCCACGTAATGGCTATTGAAAAGCCTGAGATGGCAGGAAGAAAGGGGAAAGAATACAAATTCAAGGGGGGAGTGGTAATGATTTTGTTACTGTGAAAATGACTGTGCATTTTGCCACTAATTGTCCTGAATTCATCACTGAAATTCTTTAACTACAGTATCAAATATTTAATTTTTTGCTGTGTTTTTGTCATAATTGTATCCAAAAAATTGGATTTGATGCAGAATTTTTGCCTGGGGAGAACTTCATTTCAGTTGTTTAGTCTCCTGAGAGAGTTCACTTTTTCATTGCATGTATATTAAAATCTTCCCACAAAAAGCCAAGAGGACACACTGGGATGTGCCTGCTGCCCTTCTGCTTATCCTGCACAGGGAATGATTGTCACAGCCACTGAACTCCAACGGGTTTGTGTCCTCTCATGTTCTGGTTTTGTTTGTGTGTGTATTTCCTGGGACATTATGATGGATATGGAAAAGTAGAATGGCATCTGAAAACTGTAGCAAAAGTTTAGTTGGTCTTTTAGTGCTTAGTGGATATGGTAAATGGGATTTTAACCCGACTGTTTGAATGGAATATTTACCCAGCTTATTAGGAGATGAATGGTTGTTTGAGTTGAACTTTGTCCCTGTGCTTCCAAGTTTCATAAAGCATTTAATGATTACTGATCCAGCCATCAAATCCAGATGATTTCAGGAGTTGAAGGAGTGTATTTTCCGATGACTTTGTTTAGTCTGTGTTCAGCCCAGAAGGTGGAATGTTGCCTGATGTGTAACCTGTGCTCTGTCCTTCCTTCAGATGTTCAGATTGCAGGTAATACCTCTTCGTTTTTTTATTCTGTGGGCAGTGGTGTTGAAATAGAGGTTTCCTGAGTAGATCAGTTGCACTGGTGGGCAGTTGGGAATTCCTTTGGATCTAGATGCAGATGTGTGACCTCTGGAGCCTTTCCAGTCTGCAGCAGGGTGTTTAATACCTACACGAGTCCAGCTCATCTTTTTAACCTTGACCTGTGTGAAACTGGAGTGCACTGCAGCTGTGCCACAGCAGCTCTGCTGCACTGGATGTAAACCACACGCTGGAGCCTGGATTGTGAGAGAATTCCATGCAGGAAAGGGAGAGGAGGACCAGAAATGTGACGTAAAACCACGTGTCTTTGTGTATCATGAGGGAGAAGTGGGGAATAAAAATTATATTCAGTGTTGCACGCTGTGTGATCTAATCACCCTGCAAACTCTATGGGGATGGTTTGATATTCCTGTCCAGAATTCATGCTTATATAGGTCAGAAATATTTTCTCTCTAGCCCCAAATTAACCAATTTATTAGTGTCAAGATCAAGGCTTGAAATTATATTACACTTAGGATATTTTCCCCCTGTCCTAATTACTTCTAAAAAGGAAGAAAATTAGGTGTAATTTGGAATCGAATTGACAAAACATTCACTGGAATAACAGTAAGATTTGGACATGTAGTTATGATGTACTACAAGAATAAATGTTAGGCTAAAGTTTTGATTTTTAGCTGTGTGGTGCTAAATTATTTATCTGCTACAGAAA
Organism: Neopelma chrysocephalum; assembly: GCF_003984885.1. NCBI lineage: Eukaryota > Metazoa > Chordata > Aves > Passeriformes > Pipridae > Neopelma > Neopelma chrysocephalum. Next base: position 475,788 of record NW_020897813.1, on the reverse strand, counting down.
GATATTGGAGACAATGGGTTTAATGAAATTATTAACTGCATCTTAAGAAAATGAAGAAATTTCTTCGCATGCTTCTGAAATAAGGCCGAGAAGAAAAATGTTTATTATTTAATAGGAGGTCAGAGATTAGAAGGAAGATCAAAAGGGTCATTTTTGTATGTTTGGAGTGATCAAGAAAATATTGCTGATCACTTCTGTTTGCTTGCTTTGTTTTCTTGCAGAATTGAACTTGTAACATGAACTAAGAACACCCTCTCATCCCATTATGTTTTCTTCAAAGATTTTATGATACTTTCAACCATTGCTGGTTCTCAAAGTTGTATAAACTGAGACCTTGACCTTTCCTAAGTAAACAGTTGTTTGCATCAGTTAGATCATGTGTCGCTTTTGTTTTCCACATTAGTCTTTGTCACCATAGTTCTGACAAACCAGTAGGACTGGATTTATTTTTTTTTTTTAAGAGTTTTTGGTTGTCTGTGCTAATTTGAAATAATTAGTTTATCAACACCCTGTGATTGACAGTGGTAATACAGACTAATTTCTGGTGATAGATGAAATACTGTCACACTCTACTGCCCCCACTTCACAAAGGAAAACTCTGTGGTAGTTTGGAAAAGAAATCAACATAGTTTAACTTCCTGTAAAGGTCTAGGCTGCTTTAAGTGTTTATTAAGCTGGTTGTGGCTTTTCTGGTTGGGTTTCAGGCAACTTGCACAGTGATTTTAATGAGCTGAATTATGTCTTTCACCAAGTAAGGAGGTCTCTAGCCTTCTGGAGAATTTGATTCCTTTCAAGGTGTTTTAATTTTTCTTAAAATGACTTTGGGAAAACTGAGTTCTTGTGGGTTCTCAAAGGTTTTTAACTTACGTGCTATTTTGAGCAATGCCATGTGATTATCTAATAATGTTTTAAAGAAAACCCCACCTTCTTAATCGTTTTCTGTTAGAGAATCAGATACACACAAAATGTGACTTTTGGGCTCATTTTGGGCTGATACAATTTTTTCGTTTAATCCTGAGTCATGAAACTTTGGGGAAAAAAATAAATAGTCACTGATAGTTTGTTCCAGAAAATTAAAATATTATTAATCTTAGATGGAAACTATTTATTTGTAGAACTGTTGAGAATTAGGTTTCTTAAATGATCACTCCAAGGGGCTACAGAAGATGTGGAAAGGTGAGCGGTTTAAATCACACTACTGTGCTGTGGAGATGAATTAACTTGCATCTCTTGTACACTGAAAAAGAGGTTTTTGTTTCCGAAACTACTCAGCTGTGGAGTAGATAATGAACCGAGCAATTGTAAAATAAATAACTAAAAACCAAACCCCTTTAATTCTGATAAATCTGCAGCATGTGTTGTCAGGCCAATGATTGTACACTTACTGTGACTGTACAGACTCACAGAATGGTTTGGGTTGGAAGGGGCCACAAAAGATCATCTTGTTCCACACCCCTGCTATGGGCAGGGACACTTTCCACTGATACATAAACAAACAAACTGTCCTTGGTTAAAGAGCTGCATTTGCCAGAAAGGAACAAAGAGTCTGTTTATTGCTTCTGGATTATCTGAGGTTTTGTTTTTTGCCTTAACAACAGGGACACCCTCCCTCTCTTCCCCCCACCCCCTCCTTCAAGTGTAGTTCATAAAAGAGAGAATATTATCATTGGCCACATTGCCAGTGTTTCAGGTACTGCAGTTGAGTTCATTTGAGCAATAGGAGCTGATAAGCAGCTCTGAAGGTGTGCCAGGAAAAGATCTCCAACACCTCTCCCCCTCTCCTCCTTCTGCTGTACCAGCACTATCTCTGTGCTAGATAAAGGCCTTCCCCCACAGATCGATTATCTTCATCCCTGGAGAGAAGCAGCCAAATCCATTAATTATTCCCAGTTCCTTTGCCAAGGGAAAGCAGGAGCAATAGTCAGAGAAGCCATCTATTTTAAAATTTATCTTTAATAAATTCATCTATCATATTATTTTAAGAGGTTATCTACTTAATGTTCTGTTTATTTCTGTGAGCTTCTTCTAAAAACATGCATCAAAATACAGGTAGCACTATTAAATGGATCTCATTCTTTCCTTACCATCTCCTTGTGCTCACAGACCCGAGTTTGACATTCCTGAGCGTTGCTGCAATTGTGCTCCCACACTGGTAGGGTTTTACAGAGAGAGTTATTAGGTGATCAGGCAGATCAGGCAATTCTTTTTTCTTTTTAATTTGTATTTCTGTAGCAGGAATTATTCATCAAGGTCAAGTGTTACATAGAGAAGAATATGATTGGTTGCTTGGTTTTATTGGTTTAAATACAGGAGAAATAACCCAAGATGAATTTTCTTTGAGGCTTTATAGATGTCTTATGATGTTGTCCTCAGAAAAACCTGTTCGTCTACTGCTGCATTTTGATATATTGACTCTCCCTGATATGCCTTTGCACTTGGTGTATGAGAATCTAAACTGCAGTACACAATAACCTGCCACAGCAAAATCGCTGACATATTCACCAGTGGAGCAGGGTTTGTGTTTATTTCTTTGAGAGGGGAAAATGTGGCTGGAGTTGTTGTAATATGGTAATGTTGTCCTTTTCCTGACCGCTGTATCAACCTTCTTTTCATGATCAAAATCAAAGTGAGCTTTGCAGCGACAGAATCTGCTGCTTTACTGAGAACCTTCAGCCTGCTGCCAACACTGCAGTCGAGGTGGAGGAGGTTGCAGAGCTGTGCAGTTGATATATCTGCCCAGAGCTATTTTTTCAGTAGGAAAAAATAACTTTTTCTGATATATTTTTTTCCCCTCGAACAGATATGTTTGATTTATTCTGTCATAATTTAGCTTATCTTTTGATGGACCATGATAAGCCCAAAGATTGTACTCTGAGACTTGGCAGATGGTTGTGTGCAAGCAGTGGTTGTACACTGTAATAAGAAAGGAGTAGAGGAATTAATCCCTTGTATTTCTTCTTGTTTTACTTGCTTAATTTAATAGTGCTTTTAATACTTATTTCAAAATGAGACTGAGAATTGGGATTGTTCAGCCTGGAGAAGAGAAGGCTTTGGATTGACCTAATTGGGGCCTTTCAGTACCTGAAGGGAACTGAAAGGAAAGATGGAGAGAGACTACTTACAAGAGCCTGGAGTGACAGGACAAGGGGGAATGGCTTCAAACTCATAGAGAGGAGGTTTAGATTGGATATTAGGAAGAAATTCTTTACTGTGAGGGTGGGGAGGCCCTGGCACAGGTTGCCCAGAGAAGTTGTGGCTGCCCCATCCCTGGAACTGCTCCAGGTTGAATGGGGCTTGGAGCAACCTGGGCTGGTGGAAGGTGTCCCTGCACATGGCAGGGTTTGGAATGAGATGATCTTTAAGGTCTCTTCCTACCCCATCCCATTCTAGGAGTCTATGACAAAACCAGTTTGCCCAATAAAACCTGCCTAGTGAGAATCTCTGTTTCTTGCTCAATTTTAAGAATTGGTCAACTCACCCCCATGAAACACAATGCATTTCTGTCCCTTCTCCTACAACAGATATTTCAGAGATCTCTGAGAGCAACAGCTGGTATCCCTCCATGAAATACAGCACAGCTGACTGTTAAATCCCAAATGGCAACATGGAGCTCCCCAAACCGAGATTGGTGACTAGTGATAGCACTGCCACTTTCCATCCCACCTGAGAGGGTGAATGTTCTGACCCAGCCCCAGACTGGCAGCAAAGTTACCAAGAAGCTATGCCTTGAGCAAAAGCAGTTGTTACCTTGGATCTAGGTGTTGTCCTGCAGCACTCCTCATTGACTTTTCATTGTTGAGTTTTGGGGAGATGAAGCTGTTCCAAAATACATGAAAAACAGGACTGTGTCAACCCTGCAACAATTAGTTCTCCTAACTAGTTTTTATAATTTGCATTAATTTCACATCCTTCTATTTAAAAGTTGCCATTATACAGTGGTTTTCACACCTGGCCACGCAAACTATAGTTAGAAATTTTTCAAGGCTGCATTTATTCCTGTTGCAGAGAAAGCTGTACTGCAATTAAGATTAACTCAGCCTCAAATTTGAGGTGGTATCATGTAGTGTTATGGCTTCATATTAGTCTGGTGTCTATTTGTAGAAGCAGATGCCAAGAGAGGCACGTGTGCAGTGTAGATGCTCTTTCTGTGGTGTTCAGTGAGGTTTGCAATGTCACACAGAGGTTACACAGCCTGAGCTGAGTGGGGTCCTGAACACGCTGCTGGGTGACATTTAACGTTTTCTGAAGGTTGAGTACGGCTAAACATTGTTTGCCTTGCTATCCTGTCCTTTTTGGGGGAATATCTTAAGCATGTTTCTGCTCCTTTTGTTTAAATGGATGGCACATACTGTGCTGCCTTCTGTGTTCAGCAAGGCAGGTGACGGGGAGCGGCTCAGCTCCCCCTGCCCACACAGCCATTCATTTTCATTAACATGCAGCCAGCTCTCTGCTTGCTGTATGATTTGTATAAATGACTGACTTTAATTTGACCTCCTGGAGTGTGAAGGGATTTCAGCCTTCAGTTAAATGTTATAAGTTGCTGTCTTTCCTGGAGTGTGCGGGCAGTGGGAACTGATGAACCATTGCCACTGGAGAAACACCTGTTAGAGCTCAGACACAGAGCTGGGAGTGAGAGGGCTCAGCTTCTCCATTAAGTGTGAAATGGAAATGATGGTAGATTTATAATAGTTATAAGGAGCTATCTGGCATGGAGGCAGCCATTTATTATACCTCTTATAATTATAAGCCTGAACTTGGACATAATTTCAGCAAAACAGTCTTTTACTTGGATCCTCGGGATGTGTTTTTTGGAGACTTGAAGCACTTGAACTCTTTCAGGTGCTGCTTCCATTGTGCTGCCCTCATGGAGATGTTCTACTGACTGATCCTGTGTAGATTGTGGTGTCCTTGAGGATGGGAGAGAAGACCTGAAGTGCAATGCCAGCTCTGCAAAGGCCAGAGGAAAAGCTTCAGGTTAACTGGGACATTGTGGACACAGTGAGTGACAGGAGGGGAATGCCTTCAGGAATTGCCAAAGTTAGGATAAGCAGGATCACTTTGTTTATGGAGGGTTACAGAGGTAATTCAGTGAGCCAGGTTAGCTGAATGTTTTCAGGTGAAGGGGCAGAGATCAGGAGGAGTTCCTGCTCCAGGTTGGGAAGCCCCTGAGTTCCAAATGGACACTCTCAGGAAGACATGAAAGTGGAGAAAAGACTCATCACTGGTGGTTGCTAAAGAACAGGGACAATAAGATTAAAAACATCATTCCTTTCTTCTGGTAAAATGTTGAGTAGCTCTCAGAATATTGAATTACCTCTCAGAAAATGAGAGGTAAAGGGTGCATCCCTATGTGAACAGACAGTGTCTTCTGTTTAGTAATGATTTTGTTTACATGTTGAGATGGTCATGCCTTTGTTGGAAGTAAGACTAAAATTACAAGCTGATTTCCATTTTAAAGGGAGAGATAGAGGGCATGGAAACAAAGTGAAACTCTTGGGAGTTTCCTGAAGGCAAAGAATTGAAAAGCTGATTCCGTAGGGAGAAAGAAGTTGTGACCTTAGTCACTTAGAAACCAACCTGGTAGAAATATACCAAATGTGGGAGGAATCTATTTTTCTCATAGATGATGTACTAAAGGCCCCCAAAATCCCCAAACCAAATGTCTTTTATTTTTTTTACTAGCTTTAAAGGTTGCGACAAAACCTTTTATTTATTTTCTTTGTAGAAATTAATTTGTTTCCTATCCAAGTTTGATGAGCGAAGGGAAAAAAAGTGAGAAATTTTTGCTAAATACTGGTTCTTATAGCTTTCTGGACTGTACAGACACATATGGGAACATGTTCCCCTGTTAAGTGTTAAATACAGCCCTGTGCCATCACTACTGATCTCTCAGTGGCCAAAAGATGTTATTAACAGGAAGACACTGAATGTTTTTAATTTGCTTGAATGTTACTGAATGCTCTTAACCTGATTTTCAGTTGGATTGTGAATGGTGGTGATTTGGAAAGGAGCCTGTGGTTATACACCAGTGCCTGTGGTTAACAGCTGTTATTTTTGGTATTCACTGTAGTGGATGTTCCTGGAGAATATTTTGGTGAAATATTTCCAATCTGAAAGCATTTTTCAAATATAGTTTGAATCTCTAATTTTAAAGCAGTCAGAAATAGATGCAGCATATTTCTCTACATCTCTCTGATATTCTGTGCTTTAATCAGGAAAAACTTTTCATTTTCTAGGGATGTCTCATGTGCTGGGATGCTTTGTTTTGACTTTCTTAAATCCTCTCTTGGAGTGCTTCAGATTCAATGAGACTTCAATAATGTTTAGAACAGTACAGAGGAATGACACTTCTGTGAACACCTGGATTTACCTCTGGGCTTGTCCTTTGCCCCTGGAATCTGATTGACCACCTCCAGTCTACAGAATTTGCCTTGCTGGGAGTTCTTCAGTTTATCTTCCTTGACCGCTTAAGAGCTAATTGCATAAATCATTTTATATTAATTAAGAGCATCTAAACCAAATAGCTGCAAAACATGCTCCATTATTTTCATCAATCTCTTTTTAAAGGATTGTAAAATAGCATTTTTTAAAATGACTTCTTTCTCTGCTTTTGCCCCACATTCTTATCTGGGGAAATATTTTACACACTTGGCAGGTTTCCTAGATATTTTATTTAAAAATCAATAAAAGAGGTTTAAATTCCTTCCCACAGAATGTTTTATACTTGTGTTAAAAGATGGGGTTTTTTTTTGGATATGGAGGATGCTGCAACCTCCTATTCATCGACATGAAAGTTTTCTCCTTTTACAGATGAAAATGTGATTTGTGTGCTGGCTTTGCTTAGATATGAAGTGTTAATTGGAGGTTATAATTTGATGTACATATTTATGACAGGCATTTAGATACTATGGTGTGATGAATACTAAATGCTGAGCACACACACAGATGCTGATGTGGAGGCTCTTGACGCTGTTCTGTCACATTTTTTCCCACTTTTTTTTTTTTTAATTATTTTTCAGTCTGTAGAGCATCAGGGAAAGCTGACTTGCCATTTACTACGTAATTCTTGGAAGAAGCTCAGTGTTACTGGAATGCTGAGGGAATATTACCAACCCCTTGGATTTGACAGAATGAGCAGTGACAGGGTTACAGGTGGTGGTGATTTTCCTCCTGTGAACAACAGAGGATGATGCCTCTCACTAGAGAGAAGCTGGCAAGCACGTAATTTGTGTATCTCTGCTTGTATGTCCAATTACAGTGAAGAAAAAAGAGCCTTTTCACCCAGAATATGCTATAGAGATTCATTTGCTTAATGTGTGTTAGTTCAATAATTCTGTAAAATCCATCTTGTGATGTGAAAGTTTCCCACCATTTTAGTGGAATCTAAATTGAGATGGCGCTGAAGATAATATGTGTGGAATTCTATGTGGTTCATTAAAATAAGCTATTTTGGGAGGTTTATTCCTGGGCTCCTGAAAAATCTCCTGTCATTTAACAAACTTTATTGCTTGGCACTGTATTTTGCTAAGATTCCATTAGTACTGTCTTTCCTTTTGTGCACTAACAAATTGTGAGAAAAGTGCCTGTAATCTTCCTTACCCTTCCCAAATGCATGTTCTGTTTCTTAATCCATCTGGGATTTTACAGCCTAAACTCAGCCACTGGTATCGTTGTCTGTGAATGTCACACATGGTCTTACCCAAATGGTCAAGAGATAACAAGAAACTTTTGTACTTTGAAATTCGCTCAATTATTTTCGAGTACTGAGTTTATGTGAAGGCACCACGTGCACTTCTGAAGAAGAAAATGAAGAATTCTTGATTTGGCCATGATTAGCTAAAAACTATCTACTGAAGACATAAGTACCTTGATGGGTAGCTGAAGTTATGACTCTTTTAAAAAAAATTTACTGTATTTCAGTTGTCAAACACTGTAATAGCGCCATAACAGGGAGGATTATGGGATAACTGGGTCAGTTAATGTGTGCTCTGTTGCTGCACTGAGCAGCTCTAGTGATTTAATCTGTTGGGTTAAATCAGATGCTGCCAGATGCAATTACAGGTTTACCAGTGGTAGTGGAAAACAGGGTTAAAGTGCAATGATTTCTATATGTTTTGTCCCACAAGTTACATTTATGTGCATGATATTGTGCTGTGGGCCTATCTATACTAATAAACATTTTTATATACTTTGTAGTGTACAGTAGAGGCCCAGTTTCCTTTAAGTGAAGCAGATTTTGACAGCTCTACCCTCTTGTGTATGGTGTGTCTATAAATTTGTTTAATGTGACATTGGGAGCCTTTATTACCTTAAGGCATCACTGTCTCTGTCTCCTCTATTACACTCTTTGCTAATATTGCTGACTTTTATCCTCGGATCTTTTTCTTCCTGGGCAAAGGCTGGAGAGGCCAGCAGAAGTTGCTCGCCAGAAAAAATCTATAGGAATATTTGCATTTGCACATTACTGCTACAGCTATTAAAAGTTTAATTTCCAGAGCTAACGTAAAATTAAGAAAGTTGTGAATCAATGGGCTACTGTGTATTTTTATCATCTCCTATTGGTTAGTATGACCTCAAAACATCAATTCTGTATATTAATGCACTTGGTCAATTGTATGACAAGTCTTATCACATAGAGAAAGACTTGTCTATATATTACTTTTACTCTTTGTTTTTTAAAGCTGATAAATTATACTATGATGTTATATATTTTATTTTACACCTAGATGATGCTTGGAAGTTAGAACTTCTCGTCTTTCATACGTTTAGGAACCTGGTGCTTGACCTGCTAAACATTTTCCTACTTAAATTTCATAACATGTTATGTGCTGATTTCCTAAGATGATTTAGACATGACTACAGTGCAGCTGATTAAATAATTTGTCATCTCAAACTTCTAAAAATCCAAGCATTGCATTTACCCTCCTTCTGGATACGACAGTGCTTGAAAGAGTTTGGTCCTTCTTGTGATGTTCACAGAGCACCGCTTGGTCCTTCCTCACTTGGAACTAATTCAACTGCAGGCTCATCCCTCCTCTGACTCTGAACACGCTGCCTCCAAAACCTGGGTGAAGGAAAGTGGTTTTGTGCTTTTATTTCTCCTGGATGTAGAAAACTTCCTTGTCATTTCTTGGCACTGTCCTGTGAGATTCACCTTTTCCCTCTCGCTTTGCCAGAATCCCTTTCCCCTCACAGGCTCGAGTCGCTGCCTGCTGGTACACACAGACTGTGGGCTTTAAAAATGTTTGGAATTAGGTGCTGTTGAACTGAAATATTTCAGGCTAAAAGGCCAGCAACATTTTATCAGGAAAACCATGAAGGTAGAGGTTTTTTTCCAGCCTTCTGACAAGGCTCAGGGTTACAGGATTTAAATCGTGACAACCAATTTTGCCAACGTTAACTGTAGTAGTACTTTTCATTCCTTCATTATCAGTGAAGTTAGAGGGGCTTTGCTGCGTTTGGTTCAGATGCTTATTTTTATTTCACAGCCTGTCATTTCAAATTGTCAAATATTTACTTGTCTCCTGTCTGACTGTAGTGCCAGGCTTTGTGTGTAATTTGTGTTTGTGTATAATTTGCACCTGATGCTTTGATGCTGTCAGAATGTGTGTAATGTGATCCGTGGCTTCCCCTGCTCCTGCTTCACCCTTTAACTGCAGATCATTTGCTGTCACTCACTTGGCATCTCTGGGAAGTGCAGGAGCATTTGGAATTAATCCTAAATATTATAGGCTGTCTGTGCTCTTTGTAACACTACCTTAAACAAGAAAGCTACAATCTAGCCTGAACTTAGCCTGTTCAGGAGAAAAGTGTTTACTTCCCAAAAAAATAAGAATTTTTAGCCTTCATCAGGTTTTATGATTCTACTTGCTAGCAATACCTGATTTTATCTTTGACTTTTGCAATGTTGTGGTGAAGTGAAACATGATCTGTGAAGTCAATTTGCACCTTGCAATGACCACAGGAGGAAGTTTGAACATCTGAGCTATTAATTCAACTTGAACTGCATAACTTGGTTTCTCCTGGACATCTACGACTGGATTTTTGGGAGGAGGATTTGAGTTTCAAGTGATTATATGTGTCAAAATCAGATTTTGAGTGTTCCATTCCTCTCCAGCCTGTAGATTCAAATCTCTCACTGATGCTCAGCTATCAAATGAGTAAGGGTGAAATATTTGGATGCCTGTCCTTGGGGAACAAATCATGAAGGAGTAGCCCATTTTTCTGAAGTTTTCTGCATCGGATTTGATTGATTTCTTTATTTGGATACAGTGGTGAAAACTGTGGCTTGTAATGACTGAGTACTCATATTTGAGCGACAATAAAATCTAAATGGAGATTTTAAAGGACCTTCTGATTCTAGTCCTAAACAAACATAATGATTCAGTGTTCTGCACAGTCTTGGTTTTCTTTGGAGACAGTTCCATATCTGCAAATTTATTATTTTTCTTCCTGCATCTTGAATGACTTTCAATCATCATGAGAAGATTTATTAATTCTTTTTTTGGAGGGTGAGGGTGCCTTCTGATGGTGTTTTCTGTGTCTGTGCTTATTTCAATACAACTCTGAAATTCTGGAAATTTTCTATGTGTCTCAGGGTTAAACTCAAGTCAAGTTGGATGTTCTGGAGTGTTTCCAGGTCCTGAGCCCACCTGGCACTGTTGTGTGCAAACTGCTTAGAGGGGACAGGCCAGGATCTCTCACTAGATCCCTCTTCATCTCTCTGTGTTTCTTTTGTCCAGCTCAGATGTGGTAAGAACAGTGTTTTCAGTGTTTTTCCATCCACTGCAAGACACTAAAAGAATCAGCAGAATCCCAGTCCTACAGATCTTCACCACTGTGAGGTTTCACTGTCAGACTTTGTCTTCTCCATGTCAGCTTAAGTTATTTTGATCCCTGCTTCCATGTGTTGAAACACTTCTCTAATGTGTTCACTCAGTGGAATCATAAGATCTGTTTTCTCTTTGCTATATATTTCTTTTTTTTTTTTTAACCCTCAAGGCCAGGAGAAGGCATTTCTGTCCCCACCAAGGCTTGGTTAGTGGGTAATGCAGGTGAAACAATTCCTTGGGCTGGGCGTGGAAGGATGCCATGTTCTGGATTTGTGTTTCCAACCCTTCCAGCTGCATTCACTGGGAAGTTCCAAACCAGTGGTGTTCAAAAGGCAACAGTATTATCACAGTTCCTGCTGTGAAGCTGTAGGGAAAGATCATAAAGTATTATAGTTTGTAGTCAGTCATGTATTAGCTGGTTTTCATCCTGAAAATCTGTTTAGAGGCATTTCTTTCTCTTCCTCTTGTTTCTGACAGTCTGGAAGAGAAAACCCTAACATTTTTTATGTGCTTCTGGGAATATCAGGCAGATGAAGATCATGATGGATAGAAAGGAGCAAAATTGAGAAACAGTATTTAATTGTTCCTTGTGTTACCTTCTCGCCCAACAAATGCTTCCTGCTTGTCCTTGGGCTTGCTCAGCTAATTTCTCTTCCTAGATTTGCATGTGGTGATGATGGCTTGGGTATCCATTTGCAGCATATGTAGGGACACAATATGGAATTGTGGCTTTTTCCACTGAGTTTTCCCTTCTGAGTTCAGGCAGAATCCATGTCCAGCTCAGGACATGCATTTCCCACCTGCTGTGCAGAGGGACCATGGGCACAGGGAGCTCCTGAGCTCAGCACCAGCTGCCGCGACATCTGTGTGTCATTTATTGGCCTGTAGGTGTATAAACCTCTTCATGGGCTAGAAACCAAGACCTTTTGATTTGCTCCATACCAGCATCTTTACCAGTACATGGCATTTTAAATTCCACATTCCAGAATATGAAGTTTAAACAAAAGGATTTTTCTCAGCGAGACTTCTGCCAGTTATTGGTTAAAACCAGCTCCTGTATCCACCCAGAAGGAACCAGTAAAGGCATATAGAGCATGGATTATTCCACAGATTATTCCTTTTATATGCTCTAGATAAATACTGCTTCTTTTTAAACTTTTTGACATCAGGAGAAATTGAATTCAAATTATTTATCTTATAAACTCACTGTTGATAATAAATAATGATTTCTCTATAGAAATCCAGCTGCACAGACTAAAATGCTCTTGCAGATTTATAATGCTTTTGAAAAGAGGTTTTCTTGTCTTATTAATGCTAAATGATAGTTTGATTCCAAATTTGAAGTTGTGCTCTTAAAAAGTCTGCTGAAGTTGACCATCGCTCTTTACTGTGCAAAGAATGCATTATCAGTGCCCAGAACTTGGAATGCATTTTGGAAGATTTAAACAAAACAATGGCAAGGTTTGATTGTTTTTTACTTTTTATTTTTAATTGCACATTTTAAAGGGCCCTACATTTGGGGTGATGTGTTATATTCTCTGTGTATAAACTGAAAAGAGATAATGTAGCTAAGTTTCATTCCTTTGCAGGGAATGACAGCAAAAAATAGCTCAGTGGAAATTCAAAACCTCTAAAGGTAGTTAGGGTCCAAAACTTGGCATACATTTTCAAAAATTGAGGGGCCCTGGAATTTTAACCATTACATAGTCAAAGGTCCACTTGGACATTGGAACTGAGTTCCCATCCTTTGGAACCAAATTAATTTCTTAATGGAGATTGAGGTCTGCAATTGGTGTTCGTGTGTAACATGAATTGAGCAGATGACATCATAGCACTAATGATAGAACTGTTTGCTTTAAGAGTACCTGATAATTTAAAAATAATGGTCTGAACTGCCTGGGTTTTGTGAATACAGATACAATTCCAGCTTCATGAACATCAGCACTTCTGTGGGTTTTGTTTTTCCTGACAATGAGACTCCAGCCTTTCTTGCATTGAGAGAGTTAACCTAAAGTTATCATAATTAAAAAAAATTCCATTGTATTTAGTAAATGATTTGTAACTACAGTACAAGTGCCAGAGGGCTCGAGGCTGTAAATTCAGAAGTCAGATGTGTGTGTGCAAAATACAGGCAGGAAGCAGACATGGCTGATTTTTGTCTCTGATAAGAAATTGTTTGAAGTGCCAAACATTGCTTAAATAGCTCCAGCTCTGTCCCACTGCTGGGAAAGTTTGGATCGTGGATCTGTAGCTTCCTGATAGATCCACTTATAGATACTTCTGTAAATGAATTAACTGTGTTGCAGTGGTGCTTTTGCCTGGGATTTCTGTCTATTGGGCAGTTTATCTGAGCAAAGAATAAGGTCTGTGGTGTTAAAAAGTCTGTAAATACCATCTGCTTTATTGTAAGTTTTCTGTGATTTTGTGGTTTTGGTTTATTTGGTTACATTTTTTTTCAATGGAGTAGTGATATGAGCAGGTGAGGACTGTGGATTGTTCTGACCCATCACTCTAAATAATTACTGACCTTCCTGAACTTTGACAGTGCTAACTTTACTGATTTCAATAATTAGCTCCTTATATTTTCCACTTGTAAGCAGGTCAGAAAAAATAAATTCTCTCTCACTGTTGGCCATGGGTAGCTTGTATTAATCATGAAATTTCTGTCTTGGTTTTATAAATTCAAGATACTTTTAGAAATTCCTGAGTAAGCCTGTTTTTTTCACGTGTGTAGCTGGGGACCTTTTGCCTTAGAACCTAATGGGGAATTGCTGCAAGATCTTCAACCAAAGAAATCCCAGATATCAATAAATACACACACAGGGTTTCAGCTTGTGGAAGGAAGGAGCTGAAATTTCATATAGTCCTGTAGTGTAAATAGCTGTACACACTGTTTGCCAAAAGGCAAAATTAACATATTAGAGACACTTAACAGTATGTTGTTCTGAGTTACAGTGATTTGCTTCAAAATTAGGCTCAACAGTTTTGGTTCTCTACAAGCTGTTAATTAACTTGAGAAAACTGTTCTCCAATTAAAAAGGCTGGAGATGGTAATTGGGACTTTTTTTTCCATGGCCACTGTCTGGTCAAACCAGAATGATTGCTATCTTTAGGCATGTGAAGAAGGTGGTGTCTCTTTCTTCTTCTAGTGGGTGAGAGAAAAGAACAGATGATTTGGAGAAAGCTGAAACATGCAATATCTTTTTTCCTTAGCCTATCCAGAAGAGATTATCCAGAATCAGATGCTTTATGCAATTTCACAGTAGTACTGCAAGCCTGAAGATAGGACCTAGAAAATATTTAGGTAATTTAGATGAATTCAGCTTGGTTAGGTCCAATAAAAATACATTGTTTGCTATTTAAGGAATTCTTTGAAGTATGTGATTTACTGCCATTTGACACAGAGAATTTGTCAGGAGGAAGAATTCCCAGAGTGCTGGATGGTGTGGGTGGGTGGGAAGCAATATTGCTTTGCTTTGTAGGAGGGTAACGAGGGCCTAACTGGGTATTTGGAAAGATGTCAGAATGGGTTTTTTAAAAATGAGTTTGCCAGTACAGAGAGGACAGATTTCATTAAAGAGTTGTCAGGTTTTACTGAGAACCCACCTCCTTTATGGCTTTGAAAGGCTGGCTGGAATACCAGAAGAGGGGAAGCACATAAATGTGGCTTTAGCAGGGCCTTGGACATGGTCTGTTTTGACATTTTCAAAAGAAAAAATCTGATATAGAGGAAATTACTGCAAAATATTATGTGTTTTCAGGGGAACAGCCAGTTTAGAAGAATATTCAGAGTTCTCAGTTATCCACTATGTCATTGGAATAGGTCAGTCAAGAATATCTTCTGGGTCTGATTCTTCTGTGTAATTTTTTTTTATTAACAAATTGACACCAGAATGGAAAAAAAAACACGTACAACTTGTAGTGCTCCCTGGATAGATGGGGATGCAGGCTTTTTGCACGACAGTACCAGAATTAAAATTGATGTTTACAAATAAGTGAAATAAATAAAAAACATCCAACAAATAAAAAAAAAGGAAATGTATTAATTACTATTGCAGGTAAAAACCTAAAGTAAGAGATAATTTGGTTAACAGGTGGAGAAGGAATTAGGGTTAGGGTAGAGTGTAGGATTAAAGTGAACTATGAAGATGACAGCGTTCTGTCTTAAAAAATTTTTAACCTGGTAGGTTTGGAGTTATCCTTCGTCATATCCACCCTCAGAGCTCGGGAGGGTGGCTCACTTAGCTTCCAATTTGGGTTCTTTAAAAAAGCTGAAGAGAAGGGAAAGCAAAGGAGAAATTGTGATGAGTATAGTGGATAAAGGAAAAATAAAATGTGTGGGGAAATAAACCCTGAAAGAATCGGAAGAGTAAACTGTCAGCTGGCAACAGGATTCTTTAAATGCAAGAATTCTCACAAGAGGATGGTGATCAGTTGTTCCATGTGATCCAAGAAGCAGAGCAGGAAAAGTGATCAAGAGTTAAGTTTGCAGGGAGGATTTAAATGGGGTAGTGGTGGGGGGAGGTGAAGGTTGAGCTGCATTTGGAGCTTGAAGCAGCAGAGTGGGAGGTGTGTGGGGGCTGAGTGAGGACTGGAACTGGGACTGGGGCACAGCCTCAGGCATCACAGCACTCCAGGGCTGCTCCAGGCTCTGTTCTGCCAGAGCTGTGGAGAAGGACAAGGTCCTTCCAGCCTGTTGGCTTTTCCAGGTGAGCAAATCCCACCTTGCCTCACCTCACCTTCCCATGTGGCCTCTTTGGCTCCCACTGCCTTAGTGGAGGGATTTAAGTGAAAAGGAAGTTAATATTCCCTAAGGAAGGGCAGCAGCTCTTTTCCCTTTGTGCAGAAACAGGTCTCCACAAATATATGGGCATCGTGTTCCTTTTTGTAATATCTCTGCATGGGAATAATGGGAGAACCTCAGGCGTACTCTGAATTTTAACCTCTGGTGTCTAGAATGTTCTTTGCAGCTTTGTGCAGTGCTGTTGCATCCAATAATTTTAGTGTTTTATTTTTGAAACTCCAAATGAGCCAACATAACGAGCCAGCATATCCACATGAAGTGTTTTTGAGTCCCTTCACACTGCTGAGTCTCTGCTGCTGCATTGAAAGGTCAGAGGATTGAGTGCTGATACTGTCTTAGATTTAAAGGGATTGTTTCCAGATATTGGATGGACCAAAGGTGGCTCTGCCACTTTACTCAGATCTTCAGAGCTTGGGATTTAAGCACCAAATAACTCCCAGATCCCGTCTGTCATCTAAAAGCATAACAACTTCACATCACTTTTAACCTATGTGCTTCACCTGCATATTTTTAAAGTCTAATTGTTTGAAGCTGTCAGAAGATGATGAATTTATGATCTCTGTTGGGGGAATGGGAGGAATATAATTATGTACCACTTACCAGAACGAGGAGGCATTACAAAGCATCAAAGCAAACTGCAGTGCCTTTTGGATATGAAAATTAGTCTGAGTAATAAAACAGGTTATATACTCAAAAAAAAAAAAAAAAAAAAGGCAAGCTGAGGAATCATTTTTAATGTAAGTCTTTTCAAATTATGTCTGTTTAACAACTTATAACAACTTCACAGTCTTTGCTGGACTCACCACGTTTCATTTGATGCTCTCCCTTATGTGAACTAGGAAAGCAAGTTTTTTTTCCTGCAGCTTATTTCAGAAAGCCACACAGTTTTCTTGTGATCTGAGCATTTTTTATTTAATTCATTCAGGAATGTTTAATCTAAACAAATATGCCCTTCTTTCCATTAGCCCATGCCCATATATTTGTATGATCTGTGTTTAAGCAGCTGCTTAGATTGCTGCTTGCTGCAATATACTAATAATGTCAAACAAAAATTAATTAGACAGCTTAACAACCCAAAGTAAACAATTTATTTTGAGTTACCCTTATGTTTACTACTTTCACATTTAGAATCTCCCATGTGACTGTGACTTGGGCTTTTGCATGTTGTACATTAGGAGAAAGTGAAACATTTATTTTCAGAGACCTTGTTAAATTAAGTATAATCCTGCTCGTGTGCTGAATCCAAAGCAAAGGAACTTAGGGAGAAAAAGAGGCAAAGGAAGAATGACAAAGCAAGTGTATCACTGACATTTTGAGTTATTCTTAGGGATTTCAGTTGGAGTGGCTGACAAAGGCAATGGCTGGCAAAATGTTAACAAATAGCGAATTCTTATTTCGTACTGAGCAAATTATATTAAAGACATACTTAGAAATGTTAAAAAAATATGTTGACTCCTGGGAAATGTAACCTTAATGTCAACAGGATGGCCAGGTATACCAGATTTATTGTAATTCTGGCAATATCTGCATTCCTGACAACCTGTAAGAAGGAGCAGCAGTGTGAGAGCTTTTGCTCCTGATGCTTTTGTAATACCTGAAATAGTTCCCAAGTACAGGATTCTTGTACAAATCCTGCAGATTGTACAAGATCCTTGTTTTCTTGACCTTAACCTCTGGAGAATATTCAGGAGTGAGACTAGACTGGTGCTTGAAACGTGAAGGAATCCATTTCAGCTCTATTTAAGTTTTTTAGGTGGTTCAATGTTAAGAGTTGAGAGCTCAACCTGCCTAAGTAAACCGTGCTACTTTTCCTTTTCGATAGTTAAAAATATATATAAAAAATGCATTTCTGCCTGTGGATTCCTCTTGTCCTTTGGAATTCTCTGAAGCAGCAATCCTGAAATATTTTATATTTACAGTTTGGTTAATTTTTTTCTCCATTTGAAATTTTCAGTGCTTTCCAAAGGAGGGAGCTCAGAATAACCTTCAGTGTTTGGCTGTAACTTTAGAGTCTGACAGAATGCATCTTCCTTAATAAAAGTTGTGTATGGGATCTTTCAGGCTAAGTCAGGTATTGTGTTAGCTTCACCATACAGGTCACATTCCTCCTAAAAGGGTTGTCAGAAACAAATTACCAAGAATCTTGATGAAGGAGGGAAATAAAAATAGTTAATAAACAGTCCTAGATCATGTATATAGTGAGTGAATTTACAGCTGGTTTTAAGTTGGTATCTATAATTATAATTTTATATAAATAAAACCCACTGGTCTTTACCGTCATGTTCTTCCATGGCAAGAAAGAAGCTTTTATAAGGTACTTCTGAAACAAGCCAGACTTGGGCAGGGTGTCTTTGCTTTACGTGACCTTTCATTCCTTTCTGTGAAAAAAGATTAATAATCTGATGCTCAGCTAAAGGGGATTTGAATTTTATGGTTCCTTTGGTTTTCACCTCACCAGAACGTCGCACTAAGAACAGTAAAAATTATCTATTCTGTCAATCTTTCTCAAATGTGTGTGGGTTGTATTTACACTTAGTTAATAATGTTACTATTTCTTACCATAATATTTATTAGGAACAGCATGTATTAAAAAACCATAACATAGGGCTGGATGAGCATTATTCAGAATTAATGTTCTGTATTCAGAATTACTGTCCTATAACATTTGCCACTTGAACCTGTCCTAATTGGTCTGCAAATCAGATAATATCAAAAAGTCTGTTTCAATGAAAATAAATAATAGCAGAAACAGATATTGTGAGTGTTTCTCCTGAAAGTTTTCTGGTCTTTTCTTTGGAATAATGAGTAACTTTACTATTCTTCCCAGTAGTTGTCTGAAAGCAATTGCAATAGTTGTCTTAGTGCTGTATTGAGTTTTCTTTCATTCAGCAGAGGAGCAGCTTCTGTGGGATTTCCCCAGGTAGAATAGGAAGCTAAAAGATTTTTGGTAAAGGTTTCATAAAATATGCAGATGAATAGCTATTGCATTTTCATTTTTCAACTTGTTCTTTCTGAGATAAAGCTTTTACTTTCTTTACTGAAGCTTTGGTTAGTGATATATGTGTTTATGGGTGCCTGTGTACAGATGGTTTAAATATTTATATATATATGTATACACACACATGTGCATAAATTCATTATTTTTCCTTTGTTCATAGCAAAATGTTTATGGCTATTCTTAAACTCTCTGTATTTGGATTGGCTCCTCTTTCCCACAGTACAATTCCCAAAATCACCTTGGCAAAGAAGTCAATATTGGCCTCAAAAGATTGCTTCTACTTCTACTATTTCACTGTCCGAGTAGAACAAAAAAGACAAAAATCTGGTAGTCTAATTTGTTGGATTTTGAGTGGAAATGTATTTTTACTTTCCAACTGTGCTTTGAGGATCCTGCTGGCTCAGGTCTGCCAGTTTTAGTTAACATTCCTGGCAGGAATGGGCCTCTGATCACTTGTAGGTAACTAAAGAGGGTTTGTGTCTCTGAGAGACTCAGAGACAGTGTTTGATCGTGGTGGTTTTCCACCGACTGTATGTTTGGAGAATAAATCTGAACACTGAATTCGTACAGAGTTCAATTAGGAATTTGTATTAAGACATTGTTAATATTATTCTCATTAAATTATTGCATGAGCAGCAGATGTAGTAGAAGGAATCGTTGCTGCTTCTGCATCACCTGTTCTCCCCATCCTCTTCTGGTACATTTTGTATATTAACACCATTTCTCATGTCAGTGCTTCAGTACTTGGTGCAGGGAGATGTAAACACAGTCTGTCCCAACTCAAATAACTCTGTAATTCTGCAGGGCATTTATGTGAAGTAAGAGAAACCTGGTCTGACTGGGAACATTCAGAAGTCATTAATAAAATATTTTCACTTATAGTGAACATGTGAAAGAGAATGAGAAGGGGAAAGGATCTTTGGGAGGGGGAAGGGTTTGTGGATAAAATATGAGTTATATTGGCTTTGCTGGACAGGCTGAGAGATTGAGCTGAGTCTGGAAACTAGAATGTGCCCTCCTGCTTAATTTTATTATATCTGGTCTCTAGACCTGGGAGTTGAGGCAGAAGAGCCAAGGAAGACCCACCACAGGTTGACCTAAAGGGATATGCAGAGATTTATGCCAATCTTGATGTGGTCAGCTGTGATATGTAGTATTGCACCTGTGTATGAGGCATAGCAGAATTATTTTGCTATTTGTACTGGGTTTAAAAACAAAACAAAAGCACTTCTAGCTTGGAAAAGCAGTAGGAAAACAGTTCCACCTCTGCTATATAGCATTAAATATTGTCCTTTCATATAGTACTAATAGTGGTGGTCTTTTCTGGACACAGACTTACAGGTGTGGGGGAGAAGTATTGGGTCAGGAGGTGTTGTCTTCCTGTTTGAGCTGAAGCTCTGCAGCAGGAGGGAAATGTTGAAGGCTTTCATTGCTCTATATGTTTGCATTGCTTATTATTTGCATGTTTTTATTCTCTTTAGAGCAGAAATATTTCCATTATAAGCAACTTCTTGAAACACCAGTAAGGATTATGGTCTCATCTTCCCAAATGTTATTTTCATGCATGATGCAACTTAAGGCTAATATATTTAATATTGTTTAAAATTATTCTTGATTTAATATACTTTCTATTCTGCATTTACTACAGAATTCCTCAAATCCAGCCAGCAGGACTTGACAATGTTAGGAAGAGTTGCTGCTACTTTTGATTTGTTTCTCTTTTCATTATTATCTTGAAAAAACATAATTGTGTAAAGATAATAAAGCTGTTTGTTCAGTGATAGTGGTGGGGCTATTAATGTGAATTTATTGCTTTTTTGAGTAGTTCTTAAAGACACTTTTGGTTTAAATGGATTTCTTAATCCTTCTGGTGCTATGTTTTAGCTGAGTTCATTCCCCACTACCCACTGAAGAGGGTTTTTTGGAGGAATTGTACTTGGCTACCTTTTGTTGTGTCAGCATTTGCACTGGAAGGTGATCCTTGCTGCACTGAAACATTGAGACAGCTGTAGCTGCAATGAGACACCATCACTGAAGGGTTTCTGGAGGGTGAAACTTTGCTTTGTTTCATTAGCACAGGGGATGGGAATAGGAAATCACTCGTCTTTCAAAGAGGTAAGGATGTGTAAAGTCAAAGAGGGAAAGAGTTGGTATTACTTAATTCTGGTAATAATTAATGTTAATTAATGCAGTTCAAATATATCGCAGATGGAATTTTTCATATTTTTAAAAATGTGATTAATAACATCTTGGAAACGAGGATGTAGGGTGGAACAGATAACTATGTTGTTGGTATCCTTGGAAGGATGAAAATAAGTATCAGTAGTAAATATTAATTCTCTCTATTCATTGATGGTATAGGGAACTGACCAGCCCAAATGAGAAGTAGAATTGCAGCAGAAATAATTTTCCAAAGACAGGATTTTATTTGTGTGCTTGTGTTTTTTCTCAGCCTACAAAACCAGGCACATTTTGTCTGATTTTCAGCATAGAGGGGAAGTTACAGGGAGGGGACAGTGAGTAGAGAGTTTGCTTTCTTGTTTCGAGGATGTTCTTTCAAGACGTAATCACTGATGGATTCTCTCTGTATGGTAGAATATTCCTCAGAAGTTTACAGAGAACATGGATTAATGAGTGCAGGATGGCTTAGTGAAGCATGTGCCCTCAGGAGGAAGAGGGGAAGTGGTACTTGCATATGTTGTGAAAAACATATGCAACTAAATTTAGCTCATACGAGCAGATTCTGCTTTTTTTGAAGCTTGTGGGATACTTCCAACCTTGGATGAAAAAGGGCATGAGAAGTTTATTTTTTTTCTTTTCTTTTATTTCTATTTGGGCTCTTGCATCTCTTTTTCCTTTCTCGTTCCCCCAAAGAAAAAAAAAAACCTCTGAAGAGAAGACAAATTATTTCTCTGCCTACACTTGTATCTCAGAGGTCTGATTTTAGTGCTGTGTCGTCACGCTGCAAGATTAATTGGCATATGCTGGTTTTTGTTTTTAGCCTTCTCCAGTTTTATACAGTAGCTAATGCTTCTCCCCTAAATCTTAGATTTAACTGTGAAAGCTTGGTTTATTATCCAAAACAATTTCATCCCTGTTCTTTCGAAAAGCAGGGATGTTAGAAACTTCTGTTTATTATGTGCAATATGTATTTTGTGTGTTTGGTACTAATACTGCTGAATACAAAAAGGAAGGGATGGCTTAATATTTATATGCTAGCACTTTAGAACTTTTAATAAACCTTTTCAATGGGTGTGCTCTGATTGCAGTTCACAGAAATAGTGTCAAATTGACCTCTTCAGTCATTATTTTCAGAAATTATATTTTTCCCCCCTCTGTTATTGGTGAATTTGAGCACTAAAATAGGATGTATCACAAACCTTGCTTTGATCTGTTTGGAAAAACATTGATTGTTTTTCCTTTGGAGGGGAGAAATATTATAATTGCATGTCTCATCAGTAGCTGAAAGGAAAAAATATTGTACACTGATGCTCTTCTATATTCCAAAGTATATAATTTCTTCTCACAGAAGATACCTTCTCTCCCTGCAGGTTTTGCTTTGCATGTGGTGAACTGCTGCCTTTCTGTCTTAAGCTAAACAAACACCAGTTAGTTGAAACAGATTTTAAGATTTCTAATTGTTTATAATCTTCTTACAGAGTTGGTGACTATAATATATTTGAATTCAGGGATCGTACCTTGGGTTTCCAAGCGGTAAAATAAGGTTGTTCGCTGTTCTGAAGCTTTAGGAGATATCCAGAGAATTCCCTTTCAGCACTGCACTTCATAAAGCTGTTGGTATTTCTTCCTTGACAGCATCTACCCTTAGGTGTTGAATTTAAAGACTTTTGGCATCTGGAGGCAAAAGGATTTATAAGACACTTTTTAAGAAGGTCAGTAAGGAACGCTGAGTTGCTGTTTTTAGAGGTGACTGTCTCAGCTGCTTTTACAGCTTGTCCTTTGACTTTGGAGTACCTTGTTTTACAAGAGAACTGCTGAAGGTTGAGTCAAGTTTGTTCAGAGCTGTATCCCCTGGAAACATATTGGCAAGCATGATTTAGCACTGCTTGTCTTAATCCTGTACATTCCTGACCATGGCAAGGCTGCACATTCAGTAAGATTTCTTCCACGCTGTACTTTGAGCGTTTAAAGTGGGTGAAGCCAAAGGCACTAAAAAGATGATCCGAGAAAGGAGCTTTTTTCTTTTGCTGTATTGTAGATAGGAACCTTAGAAGTCTCAAAAAGAGATTATTACATAATATGAAACTATAGCTTCGGAAGAGGCTTAAGAATTAACCTGAAATGTGAAAAATGTATGAAGTGACACAACTGTTTCCAGCACCACTGGATTCCAGAAGTATTTGGGGCAGTTTGTGCCAACAGTCCTCGTACATAAAATTGGTGTGCAGATAAGCTTCTTCCAATGGCTGCTTCGTTTAGGCAAAGGACCTCTTTAAGACCAACCTTTTTCTCATCAGGGCAAGCTTCTAGGCAAATTAAAAGGCTTCTAAAGTAATAGTTAATCAGTAGGTCTGCAGGGATGAAGAGGACAGTTATATTTTAAGAATATGTTTTATGAAGGTCTAATTATTGCATTTAATACAAGAGAATTGTAGCTGGACTCTGACTTAGTAGAAGGCCTGGATTTCATTGAGGTTAGGCCTGGTCCACACTGGATATGATTATGTCTCCAGTCCTGCTTTTTTTCAGGAAGCTGGACTAAATATTTCAGTAATTTAGATGACATTTCCTACACTAGAGCTCTGCAGAAAACTGAAACTAATTCCATAGGGAATTCCTCACCTCAGAGCTGGATGTTTTGGGAGATAGGGGAGTGAAGTGAGTGTTATCACTCTGTTGTATTTCATGCTACTTACATGAGTGTTTATGATGGTACTACCATAATATTGTGACATGTTGTCTTAATAGCTCTGAGGAGAAGGGGAATCACTCCTGTCTACAAAGAGAAAATGAGTCATGCAATCACTTGAGAAATTGGGAGATCTTGTGGAGCAGGGTAGAGAGTCAATATGAGCAACACATTATCTGACTATCAGTGCAACTGGCCTATTTCTCATATATTTTAACCCATAAGCTGGTTTTATTTTCCATCAACTAAAGAAAAAAATGGTTCAATAAAATGATTACTTGATTGTTTAAAATTCTGAGTTGGTGAAAGGAAATATTCCAAACAGTATTCTTTTCCTGAGACAGAATCTGTATTTTTACAACTGGGATGAAGCGAGCAGAGGGGAGGAGTGGCTGTTCCTAACTCATCTAAAATGTTATTTAAGGTGGTTGGTTTTGTTTATTTCTGTTAATTACTGAAGTTTTATTAAACGAATAAAACTAAAAATAGTTCTATTGTTATTCCTTCCATGGAAAAACATTCTAATTGTTTGAGTACCACCACCCTTCTTCATTTCTTCCTTCTGGCAGTGCTGGGCACTGTTAGGCTTTGGAAAATTAGGGCCAGAGAGGAGGAAGGGGGGCCAGATGGCTGGGGAATGAGCACTTACAATAGAATCTGTGTAAAATCCAGTTCATAACATTTCTCAGTGTCCCCCCCCAGATATTGCAGTGTGAACTGAAACCATCACATCTTCACTGCTTGCAGCTGTTGCTCAAATGCCAAAATGTTCTCCAAAGGCTGTTTTGTTGCAGAAAATGTGGGTTTCTGCCCATGAACAATTGATTTCTCTGCATTTCAGTAAATGCACTTTTTGGAGAGAAACTTCCATTTTTTTATAACGTTTTCCCTTGGTGATTCAGGCCACCTTAGTTTTGGAATAAGGAAAAACTGAGAGGTCTTTCAAGGATAGAACCTCTTTGTTGCAAAATTGGTGTGGTGGAGTATGAGGGAAAAACTTCTAGTTTGTGAGTAGAATCTAAAGCACGTTTTGCAACAGGTTCCTAAATTCTTTAGCACAATCCTCAACCACTTGTTCTGGTCTTTAGGTCTTGGCCGTTTCAAAAGAATTGCAATTACATCAAAATACACTGTCTTGTTTGAAGGGAGGAATCAAATACTGTATTCAGCATCCCTAGTAATATTTGGGACCTAGACATGACATTATTGCATTTCAGATTATTACTGTTATATGCATGTTTGTATATTATTCCACTGTCATAACTGCATATAAATTAGAGGGAAATAGGACTGAGGATCTGCAAATCTCTGTTAAATCAAATTTTCTATATGTAAAGATTTTCCTGAAAGGAAGCATTACCATAACCTTTAAATCACTGGAGATTCAGGGATGGCATACATGGTATAAGATAAAGTATAACTGCCAGTCCAACTCATGCTTTAAAAGTTATATTTGCTTCAAGTGGGAGATCCCTTTAATCCCTACAGAGAGATTGAGCATCTTTGTTTACAAAAGTGTTACAGTTTTGTGTATCAACAGGAAGTTCTGGTTGAAGTTAAAAAGTGTAGAACAGTTTGGGTTGGAAGGGACCTTGAAGTTTATGTTGTTCCAGCTCCCCTGCCATGGGTAGGGACACCTTCCACAGGACCAGGTTGCTCCAAGCCCCGTCCAACCTGACCTTGGACCTTGGACACTTCCAGGGATGGGGCAGCCACAGCTTCTCAGGGCAACCTGTGCCAGGGCCTCACCACCCTCACAATAATGAATTCCTTCCCAATATCCCATCTAACCCTGCCCTCTGGCAGTGGAAAGCCATTCCCCCTTGTCCTGTCCTTCTGGGCTCCTCTCCCAAGTCCCTCTCCAGCTCTCTTGGAGCCCTTTAGGCCCTGCAAGGGGCTCTAAACTCTCCCTGGAGCCTTCTCTTCTCCAGGCTGAACAGCCCCAGCTCTCCCAGCCTGTCTCCATAGGGTTCGTGCTCCAGCCCTCAGAGCATCCTTGTGGACCTCCTGTGGACCCACTCCAACAGGTCCATGCCTTTCTTTTGCTGGGAGCCCCAGAGCTGGTTGGAGTACCCCAGCTGGGGTCTCACTGACACCAATTACACTGATACCAACTAATTACGCTGAGACTTTGTGCTTGCCGGAATCGAGACTAATCTTAAAATCCTTGTTCCACCAAACTGTTATGTGTCATAATGGTTTATATTCCACTTGACAGCCTTTCCCTAATGGAAAAGCTGTTAGAGATTGAAGTAAATAGTTTGGGATAGGGTGGATTAAGTTTTTCTTCAAATAATTACTCCCTCTGTTTCCCTGTGCTCCTGGTTGGGTGATACCTTAAGGGGGGCTGGGGAGAGGCAGTGAGAACATTTTTATCCTGTGTTTGGAGGTCATTGTGTGAAGCTTGATTTATACAAAATGCAGAATAATATAGAAACACGGTGCTACCCTGAGCTTGGCAAATAATTACTCCTTGGAGAGTGAGTGAGCAGCTGAGCTCTCTCCACAGCTGCAAGTCTGCTGAGCAGTGGGTCACCTGTGACAGCAATACCTACATTGATTCCTCCTGCAAACATCTTATCTACAGTGTTAACTAGTGCTAGTTATTATTTTGTTTCTGAAATTGCTCTATTTCTTGCAGCAGCAAGGGATAATTACTGGAATTTGCAGTAAAACTTTCCCTAGCAGGATCTGGGGGGGAAATCTGAGCTTGTAATTTTTAAGTTTAGAAATAAGGTACTTTGACGTGGGTCTGTTGTGTGGGTGTTGTGCAACATCAAAGCGAGGGAATCAAGGCTTCTGTGCTGAGATGTCAGTAGGTCAGTGATAGTACATTTCTCTTAATCTTTTAATCATGAGATAGCTAAGAAAGAGAATCTAATATTTTTCTGAGTCAGAATAGTGTCACCTTGTCAAGAGCGTTAAGTTGGAATACCGTCAGTCCTTCAGAAAGTTTTTATGTATTAACAGAACTTTTTCTGTTCTGGACTCCAGCAGCCATTACCTTGTAGTTGTAGCTGTGAGGGTTCAGCACATCCAGCAGGTCCAGGATGGATACAGAAAATGCACAGCACATGATCAGTGAGCGTCGGGGAAAAATTCTGTTGGCTCTGGGTCATGTAAGAATTCTGCAATAACTGCAGAGGAACGATCCAGCTGGCCAGAACTGCATAACAAATCCATTCTTTTAATGGCTTTTAATTTTGGTGGAGGCTTGTGACAAAACCATTTTTGGCTGAAAAACTGAAATTCATTGTAACCCCAAGTGTTTGTGGAAATGTGTCCTTTTGAAATCCTAATGAAACAGAACCTTTGGGAAGGGCTGGTTTCCTGCTGGCTTGGCTTGGCAGTTTTAGGTAGAGCCTCTGAGACTTTGCTGTGATCCCCAGCCGGGTCGTGGTCCTTCCTTTGAAGGTGTCAGCCTGGGGCCAGGGCTCCCTGTTTCCCAAGAGGACCTCACAAATCCCGGGTCCTCAGCTCCTCCTCTTTGTGCCTGGCTTGCCACTGCTGACTCTTAGAAATCAAACCTTGGTTGTCATGTTTTTCCAAAATTATTTTGACTTCCTCTCCTGTGGGAAGTTTTGCAATATCTGCCTTCTGTTTTCCGGAATTTCTTGCTAAATAAATTTTGTGTTCCCACTTTTGCGAATGCTGTCATAGATGAGGGAGGGAGTGACAACTCTCTTGCTCTCAGAACTGATTTAGCTGAGTTTTAAGTAGATAAAAGAAGTTAAAGTAACATGTTATTTGGTCACATGCATGGCTTTGGTTTGGGTGGAGGAATGGCTGGAGCAGGAGTGACACCACCTGTGAGGCCACTTGGAGTGACATGGGGTGCACAGGGCAGTGAATATGTGACAACTCCATTCTTGGCACTGAATCACAATAATTCTACGTTAATATTTGCAAACTGTGTGACTGAAGTGCATAAAAGTAGCATTAATCCCAGTTATTCTAAATAATTATTTTGCAAGTGGTTCGACTCCATGAATAGTTTCTAAACCCGTAGTTTCGTAGAATCATATGGACTAGAGTCATGTCCCTTGCAAGTGACATTTTGCCACATATAAATTTGGTTCAGAGCAAGTAAAGCCATTTGTATTTGTGCAGAGATACTCTTTTATCCTGGAGTGACATGTTTCTGGTATTTGGACATGAGCTGTCCAAACACTCACCTGCTTAGGGTGTCCAGCGTCTTCTGCTGTTTTAACTTTATTTTGCACCATGCTCTGTGTAGCAGAGTGAGCTTCACTGCCCTGAATATTTGATGCTGTCACTGGAGAAGTCCCAGCTGGAAGGTGCTTATTTAATGATTTCTGTTTGGACACTTTTTAAGAAAGAGAACAGGCAGGGGTGAATGTGACCTGCTTTGAGTAAAGCAAGAAGTTGGGAGGTTTTATGAAATCTTTTGCATGAACATTTTTAAACTCTTCAGTACTTCAGACATTAGGAGTTCCAAGTTATTTTAGCACCTGAAGTTACATTTTTACAGGTGTAGAGTTTCATTTACATGAAAATATTGTGGTAGTCTTGTTTCTTCCAGGTTTTTACAGAAAGAAGTGCAGACATGTCACAAGGCAGGTACCAAATACTTGTTTGTGCCTGACTGTAGAACTCAGCTAGTGAAGCCCTTAGTGCAATTATTGTTGATCTGAACAGAAATTGTGAAGCATCCAAAGATATGTAGAGGCTTGAACTGCTTTTGCTAAACTATGTACTGTTATCAGTCCTTCGTTATTATGTGTTCCAGAGGTTATAGTTCTGTTTGTGACTGTTTCTTTCAATGTTTTACTAGATTTATTTTCAATTTTATTTTGGCAAATTAGAGTTTTATCAGTTTCTTCAAAGTGATCATAGAAATGCTTGAATATTAGACCTAGTTATGCATTTTGAAAAAAGGAGAGTCTGATGAACGAAAAAATTCATGTGAATGTCCTGAAAATACTTCACCAAAGCTTGTTTGGAAATACATTTCCTGGTGAATCAGCCTTTTTGTTGCTTTTGTTTGGGTTCATGTTTTTTTGTTGCTGTTGTTTAAAAGGCTTGCTGACTTCAGTTAAGTCAGTTTGAGAACAGTTTTAGAAGCAATTCCACATCAGTTTTCATTTCCACCTTTAAAACTGAAGTGTTCCCCATCTGTACTATGATGTAACATAGAGGTTTTAACCCAGGAAAAAATAGCAGAGATGATAAATCTGAAGAGCTCTCATAAAAGAAGTAGTTTCTCTAGGACCTCTCAGAAATTCTTTTACCTCTGTGGTGTAGAGCATCTCTATACTTAGCAGGCAGGTCTGCAATTTCACAGATATGTGTCTTATGAAAAAAGCAGTAATTATTATTATAATAAGTGGAAACATTAAGGGCTTTTTCTTTTGAAGTATATGATACTTTCTATATGATCTGATACCCTGCATCAGTGGAACAGTTGTACTCGGTTAGAAAAATGGCTTTTTGTTGAGCTAGCTCTTTCAAATTTAATAATACTTCAAGGTGTACGTGACCTGTGCCAGCCTCAACCCTTCTGCCCTGTTATTTTACTTAAGTCTCAAGGAACCTTGAGATGAATCAAAAATGTTGAATACTATTAGCTTTTTAAAATACTGTATTAAAGCTTTCGTTTTTCTTCAGAACTCTTTAACTTTTCTGCTTTACTATTTGCAGACCGTATTGACTTAAAACCAAAACAAACAAAAACAAACCCCAAAACCCAAGCCCACTGCTTTTTTTTATGGCAAAATAACCTTCTGCAGAAGTTCAGACAGGAATTTGTAGTTGTTGTTGAGGAGGGTGGATGCAGCTCTGTTCTTTTGAAGGGGTCTTTGGTCAGCCCCTCATGGATGAAAGCAAAAAAACCCCAGTTTTGTTTCCACAGTGCTTTTGTGCTGCCCTATAGCACTTCGGCATCACTGGACATCTATAGCCACGTGCACAAATTGAAGATAACCCCTGGGTTCCATATGGGGGTTGTCGTCACGGCAAAATCCAAATTGAAAAATCCTTGGAGAGCCCAACTGCTGGGTGTCCTTGCACAGCTGAGATGGTTGTTGCTCTGTGCTGACAGCAGTTTGGTAGCTGATTTTTTGGCTACTGAGAGGTTTGGCTTACATTGCTGTGCTGTTTTATTCTACTTTTGGAGTCAGTCATCTCGTCTGTCACCCAGCTCTAGAGGGGCCTCTTGGAATCAGCACTACCCAAAGGAAATTATTCAGCTCAGGTAAATCTTCAACTCCATGGCTTGGAGAAGACAGGGAACACCAGTTTTATTTTATGAGGGTGCTGTGCTGTAGCAATCCATGTCAAAGGTGAGGCCAATGCTTTTCCCTGGCACTGGAAAAATACAAAACCTGAGAGATTTCAAGTTCTCTTCCCCCTACTCCTTTGCTGGGACTGTCCTGTTCTGAAGATTTCTTTGCCACAGCCATTTATTCCTGGCATTCTTTCTCCCAGACATTACCATGATGGTCCATATGAATGACTAAGGTCACCCATCTTATGAACCCCTTTGGAAAGCCCAACTGACATATAAGCAAATCTGAACCAAAGAGGGAAATCCACAAAAATACCTCTAACATTGTATCTTCACTGTTATATCAATGCACTGTTTCCTCAAAAGACTTCTATTTTTATTTAGCCTGGAACTAAGTTTAATATTTTCCCTCCAACAGTAGGGAGTTGGTTGTCCTGTGTTAGTAATCCCATTTTCCTTGCAGTTGTGTAATGTGGCAGCCAAGGTATTCTTGTGACATTTATAATTGACCAGAATTCAGATGTGCTTTAGGGCACTGTTTGGTTTTTTTTTCTTTTTCCCCTGAGTAAAGTTTTTTCTTCACTGCATTTGCCATGATTTTTGGAAGAGAGGAAACATCAGTGTTTGAGAAACAGCACTGTCATTTTTTCAGTGGGAGGCACTGTTCGAAAAACATGAAACAGGTCCCGGCAATGAGTTCTCTTCTTATTCATGGATGAGAAGCTGTTCTACAGATCGTGCCTGTTGATGTAGGAGATCACGTAAGGCCTTTGTGATGTTCAGAACAGCACATCTTCATCCAACAAGTGAGGTATTTCTTCGTGCTGTCAATTTATTTTGGCTGGAGTGCAGCTGATCTGACTTCTCTGGGACTCAGAGCTGCATGACAGTTGCTGTAGTGAGCTGGATAGGAAACTCACTGGGTAGGAAGCTTCTGTCTAACTTGGAAGAGAAAAGGTTCTGGCAGTAACAGGCCCCTACAGTTCAGGAATGATGGTGCTGGAGCAACAGAAGGATGATTTTCCAAAACTTCATTTTGGCCTTTATCACCAGAGGAGTGTGAAGGAGAGAATTTTCTTTCCACCCATCAAGTGTAGCATGGAGTTTGTCAGCGCAGCAAGGAGATGTTCGTGCAATCCTACTGAACCAAAGTTGTTGTCATGTCAAGAAATGCCAATAATGTGACACTTGTGGCATGGCCTTATAAAGCCATCACAGGATGGTAGTAATGGAGTCATCCCAAGCAGATGTTTCTGTATATATGCTTGCATTTTTATGTTATAATTAACCCATTCCTTAAAATTAGAGATATAAAAGTAGTCATCCCATTGATAAGTCAAAAATAAACTTTTAAACTGGTTGTTTTGGGTTTTTTTTTGTGTTCCTGTTAAAATATTTTGTTGGCAGTATGGTGGGCTTATCAATTCATGTGTTCTAGAAAGCAGGGTTTCTAATTAGAGTCACTAAAAATGGTTTGTTTTTAATTTTGAAATTCTTTTAAGGCCATAAATGGGCTTAAGGAAAAAATCACGCATTATTTCCTCAACCATGTATTTTTTGAGATCAGTTATGTTCTCTCATCATACATTTTGTTCTGCCCAGATCTGGTTAGAGACTGAATAATACCAGTCATTGGATAATAAAGCCTATTCCAGTGCCTTTAGCTAATTTTTCAACAGTATAGGCATTTATGATTTGAATCTCCTATTTCTCTCTTTTTTGAGTGTGCAACTTTTCAATCCTTTCCCTTCCCTCTTCTACCACTTTCGTTCTTCTCCTTTCTTCTCTCCTTTC
Source organism: Neopelma chrysocephalum (assembly GCF_003984885.1). Classification (NCBI taxonomy): domain Eukaryota; kingdom Metazoa; phylum Chordata; class Aves; order Passeriformes; family Pipridae; genus Neopelma; species Neopelma chrysocephalum. The sequence goes on along the minus strand of NW_020897813.1, from coordinate 444,243 downwards.
TTGTTAGTAGGATTTTGCCAGAGTACCATCAGAGCTACAGAAGATTCAGCTTGGTGGGGTTGAATTACAGGTCAAATGTATGAATCAGATACTTAAAACCCAGGAATGATGTGCTCCAGGATAATGCCTGGATTACATCTATATCTGTCTGCATCACAGCTACTTATACAAGTATTGGTCAATAGTGCACAGATTTGAGCTCCTTTTATCTCAGGTTTGATGCCAAACTGGCAAAGAAAATATTGTTCTTTCTCTGTTCCCCTTCCTTTCTATTTTCACTTCATTGAAAATTTTGACCAAAATGAAGATGTTGCCAACAGGCTGTACCTGAAACATGTCTCTATTATTAGACAATAATTCTAATGAAGTTATAGCTTTGGGTCATTTCCATACATTAGATATATTTAAAAGTGTATACTTATTTAATTTGCATAATTAATACTTATATGAAATTCTCCTTTTTTTGAGCTCAAGTCTGTTGAATGTTAATGGAATTGCATTTGCAGTGTGCTAAGGGAGGTTAGAACTGAGGCTTGCTTTGGTATGTTGTGGAACAAAATCCTCCAGCAAAAGCCTTTGACTTCCATGTGTGTCAGTGTTGAAACCCTACTGGAAAAATGAACTTTGTCTAAGCCAGAAAAAGCTGCATTTCTAGAGCTTGTACTGTTGGTGAGGTCAAACCAGGAGCTGGGTGCTGCATGTTGTTCAGTGTTCTAGAGAAAAGTTTAATTGATACCGTGTTAAAATCTGAGCTGCTAAAACCCTTCAAAAAATGATGCTGGTCTAAAACATTTCCCGAATTATCTGAAGGCTTTGAGAAGTGTTTAAATTTCCCTTGTCTGTTGTAAGACCCGAGGTGGAAAGCTGGCTGTTGGCTTTTAAATTGTCATTGTATAGTACACTCCTAATGAGGCAGGTGTAGAAGGTGATTTTGGTGATGAAAAAAAAATACATTTTTTTCTTTATTAAATTCATCAAAAAGTGTCTCCCACCAAGCACATTTTTGGTATAACCTCTCAAGTAATTCATGTGTCCTAAGTTGGTGAATAAGTAACACAGCCAACCAATTACAATGCCAGCAGAATTTTAAAATGATGTTAAATGGCATGAGACCAAATATTTACTCTCTTTCCTCTGAAATATTTTATGAAATAAATAATAAACAGTGTAAGTACTGAATGTACGTCACTGGTGGGCAAAGCAGTTTTACTTTGCCTATGAAATGTTGCTTTGTGACCTGCTAATGTCCTTCAGAGATCTTTTTGGTAAAAAAGCTCCTTAGTGAGACATGAAAGAAAGTGGACTAAAATAGAAGAAACAATTATGCTTGTTATTTGTAAAATATGGGTATATTGTATTTATTTGTATAATACTGGATTATACCCTCCATCAGGGGGATGGCAGGTAAACATCATTGCAAGAGTTCTCTGCAGTGTGGTTCATGTATCAGCCTTGCTTCAATAAGGACATAATTTATCTTCCAGAGTGGCACTAAACAAAGCTGTGGGAGCTGAAATAGGAGGGGCTGAAAGCAATAGTGAGACCTTGTTCATTTTATGTGATAAATTAGCCTCAGGAGAGTTCCCTCAGGTGTGGAAGATATTACAAATCTTTATAAAAAGAAGTGCCTCCTAAGATCTGAAGAGGGACTCCAGATCCATGCTCGTGTGTTTTCCTGATGGATGCTGTTTCTTGGTGCATCCTGATTCATGTTCATGGGGAGCCTGTGTCCCTAAACCTTTGGATTCAACCTCCAGCTCTTTCTTTTCATAGCTGTAGGGGTTTTTCCCTTGGCTGCATAGAGACTTTGAGGGTTAGAAGGAGAAGGGTTAACTTGCTATGGGAGATATTACAGGCATATGCCCTATTTGTAGGTCCTATTATGAGAGTAAGGCTGAACTGTGATGAATTAGGTAATTCCCTCTCACATGAGAAGAAGAATGAATTCTTAATAGCTGGGAATTGGAAAGCAACCTTATTTAACAGGCAGAGGGAAAACTGTCTCCCAAAAAGGCCCTGTCAGATTCCCTGGCTCGTCAAACTCTTTTCCGGAGGTGGGAAGCAGGTGAGAGTCTGACTGAGCAGCTTTTTATGAACTTAACCATATCTGAGGAAGGTGAATCACAGCATTCCATCTTCCCTGTGACTCTGGTTCTCTGACCTCAACTTACTTTTAAAGAGAGATCATTACTGATCCACCAGAATCCTTCTTAGAAATTATTTTATATCCTTCTAATAAGGAACTTCTCACGAGTAGGTTATTTTGCATTGATTTTTAAAGCATTGCAGAAAACACAGACCTGCACATCTCACCTGCTCACTTGACAGTGGAGGAGACTGATGAAGGTGCTGCATCTGCATGTGCTGAATGTAGGGAGAAATACTTTATTGCTGAGTTTCTCCTCAGGAAATTGGTCTGCAAAGAGAAGTTACCACCTTTGTAAATGTTGGTGTATGTTGTTATTGGAATAGACCCTGGGGGGTAATGCAGGTGTGGTAGAAACATTGGAGGGAACAGGACAGAAAAAGCTTTTAAAAGCTGATTGGGAGCCTTGTTTTTGTCCTGGAGTGACAAACAAGCCTATTCTTTGTGCATTTCTTAGGGAGGAATGAGTCTTGGGAGAGTGGCAAGTAAGAGCCAGGAAAATCTTTTCCACTTCTCTTTTTGCCCTATGAGTCTCTGTTCCAGCCCTTCAAAACTTCATGTTTATTTTTATCCCTATCTGGGACTCTCCATGCAAAGCTTTGCAAAGTTAATCCGGTATCTTCTGCCTGCTGGGGCCTTGCTCCTGTATTCCTTCTTCTGAAACCCTGTAGCCTCCGTAGGAAATGCATCTTCTTTGTCTTGGGCATGGTTTGTACAGTTTTAGGTGCTGACACGGTATAATTAAAATTGAAGAAAGTAGGGGAGGCATTTAGAAACGCTAATTACTGGTGTGTCAGTAACAGAATTAGTGGGAAGTGAGTATGAAAAGATAAATCGTCCTTCTGTGAACAGCTTTAGTAGATGTCTCTGCCTATGGGCTTAAAATGTTATGTTTGAGCTGCAGGACCACAGATGTACCTGTAGCTGCCACTAATGATAAAAATTCTCTTAATCTCAGTGAGGGAATTAGCTGACCTTTCCTTTGCATATTAAATACTCATTAATTATTTGATCACACATTGATATGCTGGTGCTTATCATCCCAGTCCAGCGTGGGTGGTTTCATCATAAAAGGTGTGGGCCATGAAGGCATCTGGGAAGGTCTGCTCTGGGCTACCAGCAAAAAAGCCCTTTAGCTCTGCTGAATATGTATGAGCCTCACTTGCTTTTTAGCCTTAAGCCTGTAGGGCTGTTTGAACATTTTGGCAGAACTTGGTTTTCCAGGATCAAAGAAACAGGAGCCAAAGCTTAGCTCTACCCTGGATGCTGGTCCTGCAGGGTTGCAAAGGAAAACAAATAATACTCAGTTTGCTTTCAGGGTCTTTAAACCTGCCTGTCATTTCAAAACAAGTTTATAGTGCAGGAGAATAAGTGAAGAGAGGGGTTTTTACCTTTTTTTCTTGGTTGGTTGTTGGGTTTTTTTTAATGGAAGGTATTGTGCATTGTCTACTGGGTTTTCTTTCTTTTTTTTTTTGTTTCAGTGTTTCAGTTGAGCTGGTTTGATCTCTGTCAGGTGTGTATGATAATTATCTGAAGGTAATTACTGTGCCTTGATCATTCAGCTTTGGAATCAACTTTCACAACTTAAAAATTACTATTTAGATTTCAGAAAAGCTTTGAGATTACAGCTCCTTCATTGAAGGCTGTTAGTCCCACACAAGTGCAGGTCAGACTTAGAGATCTCACTCATTTATTGCAGCACAAAGACTTGAGAAAGCTCCCAAATGGCTGCATTGCTGCTTTATCTCCTCCCTGCCTATGACCTGGGTCTCTTTTCTAACGTTTTTCTCGCTGGTGCAGGTAGATTGGTGTGTCTTGCAGGAGCCCAGTGTTTCAACTGCATCAGAGACTAATGTTTAAATGTCCATTTCGGTTTAAAAAAGCTTTATAAAGACATAACATGCTTGACAAAAACTGTGTGCTTAGATTTTTGAAGACCATACAGGCCCTGAGTGCCACAACTCTCCCACAACATAGTGAGTCAAGCGCGTGTACCTTGGGAGAAACTCAACAAACAGGTTAGACAAACAAGTGTCACCATGTGCAAACACATTCCAGCCCAAATTCTGATTGTGTGAAGTGGAATTGAGCACTGGAAAGATTTGAAACCCTGAGAAGTATCTGATCAGCATAATAAAAAATCTTGGGGACTGCAGATTGTTTTGTCTATTGGAACCAGAGCTGACGTGAACTTTGTCTGCACTGAATGATCCAAAGGGAAATATTGGGTTCTGACCCTGCAATGAGTTTTGTATGGGCTCATTACCATTTAGACAGATGGGATACATTAGATTTCCCATTTCTTGTTTCATTGTTGTAATAAATGGTAGCTTTTTAATTAGTTTATGTTCATGAAACACTATAATTTTTATTACGCTTCAGTGAGATTTTCAAGCTGTCGCTGAAATGAAAACAACAAAAAAAAGGCAAGTTATTGTAAAACTGAAAGAAGATTTTTACAATATTCAGCTTGGATTATCTAAGATAATGTTTAGTTTTGCCATTTCCCTTTCTCTGTTCAGCAGCTTTTCCCAGGATCTTGTGCTACTCCTCTGTCCCTGGGCTGTGTGCAAACCACATAGGCTTTGTGTGTGTTCCTCTGTGTGTGAGGGCAGGGATACATGTAAATGTTAATATTCGTAAAGGAATTCTACCCTGAGGCTTCAGGTGGTCTCTTTTTTTTCTTTGCCTTCTCCTTCACTACCTAATCCATTTCTCTTGTGCGGTTCTTGCATCCAGTGGCAAGATTAGCAAATGCGCTGATTGTCTGCCAGCTGCTGTTAGTGGCAGTGAGATCGGAGATTTGATTGCTCCATTGTGGTGCTGAGCACTCGTGAGCAGCAGCTCCCAGGGGGTTCAAGGCACACGGGAGAGCTTGCATCTCATCTGGGCCTCCCCCCTGGCACATCACCTCTCCTTTGTTCTGTGGCTTTGATTTAAACCCCTCTGCTGTGCGGTAAAGGTGCTGCAGGAGCAATAACTTGAGCGAATCAGTTCATAAAGCTGGAGGGCATCGATCTGTGTCCTATGGAATTAGAAATTACTGGCTTGGAGAACAGTTTGCTGCTCTGACAATCACCTGCTTTGTCTTCACATGCGGCGTTCAAGCTTTTATGTCTTAACACGATAAATGCCAGTTGTTCTCTGTAACTCCCTGACGGGAGGGTGTAGCCAGGTGAGCCTTGGTCTCTTCTCCAAGTAAAGAGTGACAGAACAAGAGCAAACGGCCTCAAGTTGCACCGGGGCAGTTTATATTGGATATAAGGAAAAGTTTCTTCTCTGAAAGGGCAGTCAGACATTGGAACAGAGTGTCCAGGGAATCACCATCCCTGGGAGTGTTCAAAACACGTGTGGATGTGGTACCTGGGGACGTGGGTTAGTGGTGAATGTGGCAGTGCTGAGTTAACGATTGGACTCGATCTTAAAGGTCTTTTCGAACTTAAACAATTCTGTGATTTCTGTTAGTTTCTTATCCCAAGCCTACACATCTAAGGAAGTCAGACTATTCATTTTTATACTCTGAGGGGACCAGTTCCTGCCACAAATAGCAGGTGTTGAGGAAGATGCTCCCCACAGCTGTGCTGTTCAACTGAGACTTCTAATATCCTGTTCACCTGTCCCAGCTCGTGTTACACCAGGGGTAAAATCCTGGTTTATTGACTTTTTCTATCTTTTGTTTACACTGAGTTAAAAATGCAACATATTATAATGAGACAAAGCTTCTTCAGATGCTACAGAAAAGCTCCCTGAGAAGGAAACATTATTACATTGCACAAATTAGATACGTGGACTGTAATGGAGCATTTATCATTTAAAAAAAAAAGAAAAAAAGGAGGAAGACTTTTTTTACTTCTAAGGGAAAATGACTGCTTCTTACAGAGTCTTCCTTTGCAGTGGGATCCTGGTTATGTGATATTACAATAAAACATACATTTTCCATTTGGCAGGAGTGGGTTTGGGTCACTTGGAAGCTTTTTATTTTGTTAGTTTATGGGGCATAAAGGCAAGTAAAAAAAAAGATAAAGACCAAGGCTGCTATAAAGCTTGTTACTGATTTCAGGTGGTCATTCTGAAACAGTTGTAAATGGCCTTGCCTGAAAAATCAAAACAAACACCTTCTCCCTGGCTCATCCCAAAATTGGCCATTTTGTGCTGAGTGAAGCAGGCAGCTCCATCTCAAGTAGTGAGAGAAAGAAGTGAGAGTGGAGTGGAGTAACAGCAAATGTCCACTATTTGGCTAAATATATGAGTACATAAAATAGGAGTAGAGAAATTTTACTTAAAATTAACGCATTCTGGATTTGAAATGTGGAATATTCTGTTATATTTGACTCTGGTGGGAAATTTTATATGGTGAGGTTTTTTTGGCCTGTGGAAACAGGACTGTTAAAGAAATATGTCTTTATGTCAGAATACCTGGGTCCTTGTTAACTATTTGACTCCATAAACTCATGCTGGACATTCATCTAGAGACAAGGGCCATCTGTCCTCAGTAGGGAATAATCAAACTGCCATACAGGAATGTTTTGGATACGATGGTTGAATGGACCATGATCAGCTTGGTCCCCTGTGGATGGAAAACGTTATGGCTTTTTATATGCTGGAAATAAATCCAGCCTTTTTCATAACCTATGTATTTAGTTGTGCCACTATAAATGTATCAAATAGTAAATATAATGTGCTATTCACATGAGAAATATTCGGGGGAATGTGTTTCTTGGAGTCCTTGGCACTTAACACAATTTAGGAGGTACTGTTTGGAGGTAAACTGTTACTGTTGAGAGAAAATGTCATTATAAAAGCCTGCTAAGATTGAAAATATTACAAATTTTGTTGCTTTTTGCCTTGGCAATTTGTATTTATGGTTTTCTCTTTAAAAACTTCAGCAGTTCTGTGTTTTTCTGCTTGTGGCAGGGGTTTTTGTTTGTTTGTTTGTTTTAAGGTCAGGTTTTATTTGTTTGTTCATTTTGTTTTGTTTATTTTTAAGTTACACCTCAAAACCAAACACAGAAGGCTTTGGGGTGGCCTAATTGAGGACTTCCAGTACCTGAAGGGAAGTGACAGGAAAGATGGAGAGAGACTATTTACAAGGTCCTGGAGTGACAGGACAAGGGGGAATGGCTTCAAACTGAGTGAGGAGGTTAAGATTGGATATTGGGAAGAAATTCTTCCCTGAGAGGGTGGGGAGGCCCTGGCACAGGTTGCCCTGAGAAGCTGTGGCTGCCCCATCTCTAGAAGTGTTCAAAGCCAGGTTGGATGGGGCTTGGAGCAACCTGGTCTAGTGGAAGGTGTCCCTGCCCATGGCAGGGGAGCTGGAACAACATAATTCTTCAAGGCCCCTTCCACCCCAAACCATTCTGAAGCCGTTTATTTGAACTTATTCTCTCCTTTTTGTTTGAAGATGCTTTTTATTTTTGAAGAAAAACTCTTGCCTCAGCTCAGCAGTTGAAGTTGAGTCTATCCTGTTCCTAAGAAGGAAATTAGGTGGTAATGGGAGAAAAGTTATGAAATTAAAAACCAAACCAGGAAAAAGCTGTTCCTGTGGTGCCTTCAGCTCAGCTGCTGAAGGGCTTGGGCAAAGCTCATGGCCCACGACCTAACTGTTGAACCTTTGATATTCCTCCCCCCCGCCCCCATATCCCTATTTTGGCTGAGAGCAGACCATGGTTGTTGAAGTTTGTGTCTGGTTGGCCTGACTGTGGAAGCAGGATTCACCAGCTGCTCTTGGGCAGCTTTTATTTTGTGAGACTGCTCATAGCTAAGGATCACGAATAGAGATGCTTCCCAGTTACCAGGTGTAAATTGGAATGGAGTTAGAGAAAAGTAAATGACTTCTGGTGGAAGTAAAGAAAGGTTTTGCATTGCTTTTTAGTTGTAGCTTGTTAATGGTGTAGAACTGCTTGGAAAAGCAGCTATCCAGGGTCTTTTTTGTAACCCTATTAGAAGATGGAGAAATGGTTTTTCTGCTACTGTAGTAGGTGTCTGAGGAGTCTTCTTCAGTGCAAGTAGTAAATTAAGCCAGACTGCAAAACAAAACAAAACATCGCTTATGTTTGCACATTATCTGTATCAGAAGTACCCGTGAGCAGAGCTTTTTTCATGGCTCATTAACTGAAGGAATGGTGACAGCAATGGGTAAAGGCCTTGAATTGTTATCTGGAGGGATCCATATGGGGAAACCTGGAATAATAATGATGCCATTTCTTATAAATAATAGGTAATTCCTAGTCATACCAACATAAGCAGTGTTTGTAGGGGTTCTAGTCTGAGTTTTAGGGACAACTATTGGTTCCAGTCTATTTTACTTGCTGCAAGCCCAATTTCTACCTTTGCAAACAGTTACTGAAAAATGGCTCTAATGTTTTGCCAGCTTTTATTTGATGTCTCATTTCTCCATGTTGTAAAGACTAACAATCCTGATTTATATTTCTTTCCAGCTTCATTAGTTTGGCATGTGGGTGCTCTTTGTGTAAAGTTAAATATTTGGGATCAACTGGAATTTGCGGTAATCTTGAAGTATTTTCATTATGTGGTAAACTGATGTGGTAAACTTCTCTGAGCATCCTGTGCATACCTTTGGAAGATTCTCATGCACTTGGTCACAGTTGTGCATGTTGTAGGCACTGAGGATCTACATGTTGATGGTCTCAATTGAGTGTCAAAAGTCTCACAAAAATTTAACACGTCCCTTACAATTAATTATATCCCATTTCACAATTTAATATATCTGCATTTGTTCTCTGAATGACACATTTTACAAAAAGAAGTTATACATGGCCTCTGAAACACTTTATGAATAGTATTTCTGCATGTATTTGCATTTAATGTCTAATCCCTGGTACAACTGAAATCCTGTTACATTTGGTTGATGGCAGTGGTTTTATTCCCTTGGATCCCTCTTCCATTTTCTCTTGTTAACATGCATACTTTATCAGAATAGGAAGACAAATATATTACAGAGTTATAACATTTAAACCAGTCTAATTTTATGTCTGTGTTTCCTCAAGTACTTGTTCATGTGCTTAGAAATTATCTTGAACAATAGTTTATGTTACTATGTACTCTAAACTAGTGTTGTTTCCCCTGCACAGAAACAGAGTGAGTAAATTCAAAAATCTCTATAATAAGGGATTTCTTTTCTTTTTTAAACCTACAAATTTTACAGAGGTAAAAAAAAAAATCAGAGAAAATTTAAGCTGAAATAGGTTCTAGTAGTTGGGAAAATAATGGTGATGGAAAGGTATCTTGAGATAAGGTAATTATTGGGAAACTAAGCCAGCATGGTCATCCTTTATGCTACTGCCCTGAGGAATAAACTTGGTTGTGCCCCTGTTTGTCTTTCCTTTGGCAATATAGCAAAAAAACCCCATAAAACCTGCCCCCACTGAGAGGAAGCAGCACAGTTGGCCCAGTTTTGGTCTCTCGGAACATGTGTGGAAAACACCTCCCAGGAGCAGAAAGTGTTTTGAGGGCAGAGAGAGGAGCTGGAAGGGTTTGGAAGGCACTGCTCTGCTCCTGGATGCTGTGGATAAGTGGGCTGGTAGCAGCACTGAGGCTGCAAAGTGCTTTCTGTGGGAGCTGGTGAGTCTCCCGAGGGGGATCCTGCCAGCGCTGTGGTGCCGTAGGAAGAGGGGAGACGTCACGTCGAGGCCTGGCCGGGAGAAGCCGGTTTATCAAGGCAGAGTTTTTCTGGATCTGTGTGTGGGTGGCTTCCTGCTGGAGCCTGAAGAGCCGTCAGCAGTGCCTTTTTGTGACAATAGTGTGGGGGAAAGCTGTGCAGAAGGAGTCTTGAGAGCTAAGAAATGTTTTAAGGTGCTTTTCCTTCGTGCTATACTCAAAGACCACTGTTTTGCCTTTAAGAGAAGAGAGATTACAACCACTTTGGTTTTAAAAGAAGTATTTGGTGGTGTGGTCCAGTGAATACTTCTTTGAAGATCTCACAGAGAATAGTTTGAGGCATCTTAAAATCCTGGGAACAAAACAATATTCCTCCCAGTAGCTCTTGTAAGCATTCTTTCAAGAGTCCATCCACAGATGGTAAAAGGAATAGTTTAGGAATGGAGTTACCTGTCAATCACAAGGAATTTTTTCACTGGCATCTCATTAGATTTGAATTGATAAAATGCCCTGTTGTCTGCTTTTGAATGAAAAGATTTCATCTTGAACCACTTCTATTTGTGCCATGACAATGATTTCTATATGTTAGTTAATCAAAGGAAATTTAACTGATTGCTGTTTTGAGTCACAGGCATTAATAAAGAGGCAAAGCATACTATGCCTGTATAAAAAGACAATAGACCAGTTTACAGAGGAAGCTCTGTCAGACATAATGCTTTAGTATGAAGACATACAAAATTTTTGCAAATTGTCATTATTCACATACTCCAAAATACCTTGTTTAATATTGTTGTTGTTATTGAGAAAGCAGCTGCTCTAAAACTGCAAGATCAGAGGAAGGATTCAGATATAGCTCATCTTCTACAAATTTTTTCATATCTTTCTACAATAGCAAATATCACCTTTCAGGATTATAACCCTGTTCCTTGTAAGAATTGTTATTTTAAATTAGGCTAGAATAATTCTGCCTCTACTTTGGAACTCCATTAGGCAGTTTTCAGTCCGCTCTAAAATTTTTTGTTGATGACATCAAGAGAGAAAAAAGAAGGGAAAGAAAGAAAGAAGAAAAGGAAAGATGGTGACATTTAAGTAGAATTCTTGAGGTTGGGGCTAGGGATGATTCATCAGGCTCATTTCCTTATATCTGCACTGGTTTTCTGACCTGCATCAAGAACACTCAGGAACTCTTTCTTTAGAAAGGGAGAAAACAACAGTAAATAAGAAATGTTAAGGTAGGTGTTTAAATTCTAAAAAATCCAGGAACTCTGAGGTGGTTGTTGAAGCCAGACAGTTTGACAGCCCCATAGGCTTTACCTGTAATATTTATTTCCCTGGTAATTCTACATTTGCTTATAAACTCCATGACAGAATTCACGTGCATAATTGCCTGAATGCAGCAATGAGGATTCCCTTCAAAGAGGGGAAGTTCTTTTTTTTTCTCCTTGAACTAGAGGGTCAGAATCAACCAGCACACAATTGAAAGCTTTTTTGGAGCTGCCTGTGTGTTTGACAGTCCCTGTATCTATAACATGGGATAGAAGGATAACACCCCTTGGGCCGGCAGAATTCATTACCTGCAGATTGCTGTGAGGAAATTGGGATATAACTGTGTGTTTCATCTCATTTCTGGAAGAGCTCTAACACATCAGCAGCCTTGAGTGCTCAGTGTTTCTTCATGTCTATGGACAGCAATTTATTTGGTGCAAATCCTGTTTCTTTTTACTTTTTTTTTAAATCTCTGTGATAGTGGGACTACAAGTGGCAAGGTATCTCACAATAGTTCAAATTGTAGCATGTGTAATTAATAACAATTTGTAATGAATAGTAATTGTGTGTGGTTACTATAAGTGACTGGAAAAAGCAGTTATCACAGCTACACTGAGCTCAGTTTGAGAAAATGTTGGAAAGCATCTTTGCATAAATCATCTGTGGCAGTTTGAGCCACATTAGAAATCCAAAAAATCCAATCTTTCCTGGAAATGTTGTCACCATACTTTGCTGCTGCTTTGGAAGACTTTACCAGAGAAAATAAATTAATAAAATAAATTAATAAAATAAATTAATAAAATAAA